>NW_026848399.1:0-137286 GCF_030435595.1 Desarmillaria tabescens | reverse complement strand
TTCCAGCCGCTTCAACCTGATTGAATCTGTCCAACTGCCACATCGCCAGGCTGTCAACAGATCTCCTCCCTGTGAAAAACTACGGGTGGATTTCTCCATCAGCTACCTTATATCCTTATCTTTACAGTTGAAAATCTCACTGGCAGCGGCGCGAATGTCTGAATTATTCCGGCCGTTAAACCACCTTGGGCGGGAGTACTCAGTCTTTCACGGAAACACGACGCTATGCCGGAAAGGACATCACTACGTAGAACTAGGCGACCACATACGAGGCTCGATGATTTCTGCTCATATTTCTGGTGTCGGGATCAAGAAAATTCCAAATTGAGATTATATTATACGAGATACCATGCTCCGTCGCTTCAAGGACCAGGTTCGCCAGCGTGATCAATTCGGTATGTGTACTTGTAAATTTATTACGGGATCGAAGCTGATTGTTCCCAGCTCGTACTCCTACCGCTCACCCGCGTCCATCATATCAATTTCCATACTAGAATTCATCATTCGCGAACAGGTACGTATAGCCCGCTTCAGTTTATGCGATTGAAGATGAATTAATTGTACTGTCATCCACGCGCTTTATACTCATTATGGCGCTGTATTCAATCAGGGAAATTCGCCATTCCTGCAAGCTTCTATCTTCTCGGCTTCTTTTCCCTGCAAAAGGGAGATTTTTATCACAGCATGGTCAGATTGATACCATCGAGGGCCTGGCCAATGCTCTCTGAATATTTAAACCCGTTCAACGCTTGATGTCTTCTACGTTGAAACATCATGTATCTTAAATTGATCGTACTAACCCTCGCCCTCGTTTGTGGGAACCATCTCACTGGCTTCCTGATTATGCGTTCTAACCACCAGACTTTGTAGTGGTCGCTTCGGCCTTGCCAGTCGATGGGCCTGGAGATGCCATACCGCCAACCTCACTGACAGGCGATGTAAGTCGTTCAAAGTTATATAGGCTATCCAAATGTTTGATCCAGAGGTTTAGACGCTCTCAGGTAGTAGCCCTCGTCCATCGCGCACCGGTATCGAGCGGTCGTTGAACTGAGTACAAGCTCAGCCTTTGAAAAACATCTCAATTAATCCCACTGTGTCCGAGTTTTACACAATAGATGAAAGATCAAAAACTAGTAAAGAATATGATCGAATGAGGTACGTCTGTAAAGTTTTACAGTAATGTCTGTCTACGTCTGAAGATAACGATTACATCTATTTCGCATGTGCATCTTATAATAAACCATAGCATTAGGTAGGGACGTCTGTACATCGAGACCAGGACCCTCTAAACCTCAACATTGACCGGCATGTTATCAATAAATCCAAGCGCCCAGGAGAATTTCCAAGGTCGGCGATCCTCGCCTTAAGCTCTTCTTGCATGTCTTCACCCTGCATCAAATCCGTCTTGAGTTTCCGCCTCTCTAAAACGTCATGTAGCCCCATCTGGTGGACCACGGTTTGCGTGTGCGCGAGCAGGAGATAGGATCTCGGATCTGTTGCCCAACCAGGCGGTGGGCACGGGCAGCGAATATTCCAAATAGTCCTTGGGACTCAGCGCAATGTCTTCTTTGTCCATAGAACCGTACGATGTATGTTTCTCTGCATCCCCAAAGTTCGTGTAAGCATCTGAATCTTTTACTGTCGGAGTAAGAGGCAGATTCGACTCGGATCGCTTTTGCCGAACCATCATGTCGCGGTGAAATATGGCAGGATATTTCCTCTTCTGCTGTCGTCTGTGGAGGATGTATACGAGGGCGCATAGAAGGAGCAGCAAGAATACAAAGGACCCGACTGTGGCACCGATGATTGGAATTATTTTGGATTGCGAACTATTGGTAGCAGAAGATGTGGAATTCTCATTGGTGGATGAAACTGGCGGATGAGACCTGGATAATCTGATAAGTCATCAAGACAGGTTGAACGGAGAATGACATACGTGGATTGGGAAGTCAAGTTCGTAAGAATTGTAACTGAGTAGCTGGTAGTTTTGAAATGAGTGAGATTTACAGTTCAATACAAATTATTCGAGAATACGTACGATGAAGTACTACCAGTGGTGACCGAACTCCCTGAGGTTTGGGAAGAGCTATTGAAACGTGACCGATGAGCTACGTGCGTACATGGAAGGAGCGACAAACAGACGAACCTCTGAGTGGTTGTTTCTCCGGACCCGGGGTTCATCGGAGGATTGGTAGGTATTGGCCCAACATTACTGGTTGGTATTGATGCGTTAGTTACAGTGGTGCTCCCAGAGCTAGTTATTCTGACGAACAAATCATGAGCCGGTCTTGTTAAGGGTAAAAGAGCGTAATGAACATACGTAGATGATGCGTGGAACGGTGACATTAATTCCGGAACCGGGAGCACTAGTAGACTGGCTGGGCAACGTGAGAATACGGCTGCATATACTACCCGCGAATTGGGTAACGCTGTTGTATTAGGAAGCAAGAAGTTGACAGATGAGACTTGAGAGTTCAATAGACGGACGACGAACGCACATAGGAAACGAGGGCACTTGCGGAGGCAGAGTGTGCAAGCTGATGATACCTCTCCTTTACGACCATCAAGAGAGCTGCCAGCGAAGTAGCGAAGTGGAAAACAAAACCTGTCCGTTAAATTTGAGTACTGCTCACGCAATGAAAAACACGAATCTTGAAAAATAGTAAGCTGGAGCAACATATAGTGGCGAGGCATGACAGGATGGGTACCGTTGTGAAGCAGACAGAATAGTAAGTCAAGCTAATGCGGCTGTGAAGATCAGTAGTCTGGGATATAGATAAATTATCGCACACCGCCATTAAGATACGAACGCGGGATGAAGATCATGACGTAGACACTGGTCAGCATAGGATTCAAATACTATGAGATCACGTAACACTGAAACGGTTCTTGGATACAAAGAGTGGGTGTCACGGTCAAACAACTAGATAGTATAGATGTACTGCACCTAATGCAGTTTTCTGGGGGAACCTTCCACAACACGATGAAATCAACAGAGGTCTGTTTTAACACATCTTTCAACATGGAGTTCCCGCAACTTCTCCGCGTCTTCACCACCCGCCAGACCGATCACTGATACTTTCTCAAACTTCCCATCAGTCTGCCTTAGCCGCCCGACTACCCAGATAACACCCGATCCAGTGCGAGATCGACTGGGGCCTATGAGCGTATACCGGTCCGTGCTTGGTATCGGGTACGTCGTGCTCAGCGACGATCGTGCAAGCACAGAATCCTCTCGTGCAATCCTTAATAACACTTCCCCTCCCGAGGGCTCTTAGACGGGTCAGCCAATCCACATATATAGATCGAATCAATAAACACTCCCTCCTACCAGTCTGATTCTGTCCGACCAACATCCCCAATATCATGCAACCCCTTCATTCCCACGAAGCGTGCGAGCCATCACCTGCTCCCATGATGGTCGCCAAAACACATTCCCATTCCCAGGCTCTGGGTAGTAGAGAAACAAATTCTGCCCGTAGCGGAGGCGCCATGACGTCCACGAGGGCAGTCCAGGCATCCTCTTCGGATGAGCACCGTTGTCTATATCGGGATGGACTCCCGTGTTGAAAACATATACCAAACCTGCGACTTTGTCTAGCGGCTTCGTTGACACCCGCTTCCGCATCTGCACTAGGAAGCACAACGTCGAGACCATACAACGCATCCTGTTAAAACAATTCAAGTTGGTCCCATGGACCCTCATTAGCATTTCCTCATTGATGAACTTGTCATCGCCCGTCTCCCCAACAATAACTAGATGGTAGCCTTTTGGGATCTCCTGGAGCGTCCACGCTCGATTGAACCAACATCGGTCACTTTCGAAGTCACCCGGTTTTTGAAAACTCAGCGGCCGACCCAGTCCGCTCAAGTAGCATACCACTGTCTGCGTGGTGTCATACACGTATCCGATCGTGGGGACGTCCAATTTCCATTCCTCCTTGCGGAGAGCCTCCTTGAGCTGATCCTCCTCCCTAATCGCATACTCCTGCCGCAAACACAGAACGTCTAACCACACATACCCTGCTCCGAGGTTCAACATCTCGATGCGGATGAGATCAAGGTTCGCATCGTTTGGCATGGGGACGGGCCACTCGTATCCGTTGATGGGCGTCATCACATCCATACGCTCCTCCTCAGACACCCATGCATGCGATATCGCACACCAGTCTGTGAGCGGTGTTACCCAGTATGGGACTACCCGATTAGCGTACAGATCCCAGACGCGTCGAGGGGGCATGTCGCGCTTGGTGATCCTGTTATGGACGATCGCCTTTCTCCGCATTTCCCGGTCATTCTCCTCGTCCTTGCATCTTCTCTGTTCGATGGTGGCGAAGTCAAACCAGTAGGAGCGCAAATGAGCGTAGACGGTGCCGAAATCAGAGTTTCGTCTGATGTAGGATTCGAGAACTGAGGACATCAGGGGGGATAGAATGTAAAAAGTGCCAAGTGTTGTGTTCAGCTTCTCGAAAACTCCGTGTACACCAAGATTGGCACAGGGAGTGTCAGCCAGAGCAGACGGTATGACCCTTGTACCAGTGTATGACCGTTGCCTCAACACAGGAATGTTCGGTTCGTCCCGACCAGTCTCAGCGAGGGCAGAGAGTGTGATCTCAGGAGGATCATACTCGCTCACCTGCACGCAAAGTGTTATTGCTCGCCTCTGTAGAACACTGTTCTTACCTCATCCATTAGAAAGTCCATTTCGCCCCCGTAATTGTCCCTGTCTTCCTCCGAAAGATTATCAGACCCCCTTCCTGGTGATAGAAGGATGATCGATGAAGATGGGTACCATCACACCAAGACAAGGACACACCTACGTCCATACTGTACCGCCGATCCGTCGTCACACCAAGCAGTCTTAGTCGTGCCGTGTGGCAAGAAGGAATGAATGCAGACTAGCGCTGAAACGTGTCGCCAGCACTGCCAAAAAAATAGATCCTGAAGATAGACGCCGAAAGATAACAGATACATACTAACATCCGGGCTAATCCTTCATCGTCCTACATAGAGCAAACACAAAAATGAATAAATGAGAGATAAGAGTGGAATTAGGAAAGTTCATCTTGATCACTTGGTTGGCGTGATGGATGACTCGGTGCACACTGAGAAGGAATTGTTTAAGTGGCATGAACTATTACTGTATAATCTCGATGAGAATACCACGTAGGTCCTCCGATATCCATGATGAGTTCTGGAGGAAAACGTGCGTCCTAAGAATCGATAAGTCAGTCCGTTAAACATGGCGCGAATTCAAGAGTGTCACTGGCATCGATATTTGCATATGAGGAAGAAAAGTACAGGCAGCAAAGATTTGGAAGGCGACTGCGAAATTTGGGAGAGGGTATAAGATCGGAAACGAGGGACACGATCCTGGGAAGGCGACAGTTAGGGTGTAGCAAAGAGACATGTCATCATGGAGGGTAATCTATGATGCCAGGATCAAAGGCAGCATTTTTTGCTGAGTTGAGCGTGTTCTTGAAAACAGGAATCGGATGGCATGCGCATTACCATAAGCATTTAGTATCCGGGCTCCGCCAAAAGCCCGCGTTCAATGAGCTGGTGAAGTCCAAGCGCCAAGATGATTCGCTCTTTATATTCGTGTCCTGAGAATGGGATTCTCGTTGTGCTGTTCGTGTCGGAGTTCATGTTGATAAGAATCGTGAAAGACTAAAGGGAGAAGTCAGAGAGTCACATGGTCGCTGCAAAGTGGGCCGTGGGAAAACATATGCCCGGTCCCCCATTCCCGCTTTTCATCTTCTCGGCTGCTTTGAAGCTCTTTTAACGTCGGGGTGTCACCAACGCCGAGGCCCGCTCTCGGGGATCCACTGCTGTCGAAGACGAACGTGGAAGGAAGGATCAGGCGGGTCGATACCCGGAGTCGACAAGAGCAGTTACCCGTTGGAGTACTCTCCAAGTCCAAACCGCTGGGACTCACTTGATATACGACCGACGATGATTCCATGCTGAGAACGCGAGGATAGGGAGAATGGGTAGAGTGCACAGACACTTCGGGTAAGAGGTCGGCTGGCAGCCTGGAATATGGATGTACGGGCATTTCCTCTTCTGCCTGACGTTTCCCTAATTTCGGCTTTCAAATTTCAGGATCGAACTCTCATTTTAGAGTTGGCTGATTCGAGACAGTGTGTAGTTGTTCACCCCTGCCTTGTATACCCTGCAGTCGTCTGGCTCACTGGTTCTCTCAATGTGGGTAAAGACGTATCTGGATCAATGAGGTGGTGCGCAAGAACAAGTCGTGGTCGCGGATGGAGAAGGCTAGGTATGCATGTGAGCATTCTTTCTTCCGAGCCCTATTGATGTTGTTCTAAGTTTCTGTCTACAGGTCACCCAATCGTGCGCACGCTGTTACATCTGCGTGTACTTCTCGTCTTGTCCACTAGCTAACACTCATGGACATCGGTACTCTTCAAGTAAACTGGTATCATATGAATGGAACGAGGGACGGTCGAGGTACGCGTCTTTACTGTTGCCTTGACACTTCCAGTCTGACGCATATATAGAGCCTTCTTGGCTTACGATCAAGATGTCTGGCTTCTGGGTCATGTACAGCCTGTTTGTTGTGTTATGTACATTATTTCATGGCATGATGGCACGTTGGAACCGCGCACAGGGCTTGTTCGATTCCAGCTCATGTCATTTGGTAACGGAGCAGAACTTTTTATTTACTTTCTCCTGCTGCCAGCCACTTGGAAGTGTCCCGGTGATATTACACTCAGCTCCTTTTCTTTCCACGTACTGTGGATGGAACACATGCAAGTTGCCCCTTGCAGGAAACCCTATCTCCCTTGTACGGTCGGCTTCACTTTGGCTTTTGCTACAAGGTTCATACTTATTTGAGGCCAGCCCCACCGCCGGGATCATCCTGTCGTCATTTCTTGTTGACCGTTCGCTTTAGCATCCCATGTTACTCATTCTTTCACATCCAACATATCGATGACGTTATGAAAGTCGGGCTTGATGCTGCTGTTGAGCCTCTAGTGGTAGCATTCTTCACGTCGAATTGGGATCCGAGATACGCAAACGCTGTCGAGAAGACCAAAGGGTGTAAGATGATTTTTCTAGTCTTTTCTCTTATGTGTCTGTCCGTGGTGTCCCATTAACCAGTACCTTGCATTATCGAAAGCCAGTAATGAAAATTATCGTATGTGTATACAGCTATGAATGTCAAGTAGAGTACAGCTTACGCAAAATACAATAACGTCTGTCTACGCACGGAGATAACAATTATATCTATTTCAACGTCTGCGTCTTATAAATCGTAGGACGGTCAACGTCCCCATCTTTACATCAAAACCAGGACCCTCGAAAACCCGACCGGCATGTCATCAGTTCTCCTCTTGCACATCTCCACCCAGCGTCAATCACGTCTTGAGCCTGATCAGCTCAGTTTTCTGTTTCGCTGAAACATCCTGTAGTTCCATCTGGTAGTCTGTGTGTGTTGCCTGATGGAGCGGGAAGCGAAGAACCGTACGAAGCAAGTTTTTCCGCATCCCCAAAGTTCATGTAGGCACCTGAACCTTTTACCGGATTTGGAGCGCTTCCGCCGAACCATCATATCATGGTGGAATATGGCAGGATGTTTCCTCCGGTGCTGTCGTCGGTGGAGGGTGTATACGAGGGCGCATAGAAGGAGGAGAAGGAATACGAAGGAGCCTATTGTAGCGCCGATTATTGGAATTGTTTTGGATTGCGAACCACTGGTAGCAGAAGATGTGGGATTCTCATTTGAGGATGAAACTGTTGGATGGGACCTGGATAAATTGTGAAGAAAGGTTTCATTAGAAAAGAAGGGAAAGTGACAGACGCGGATTGAGTTTCATTTGCAGCTGGGAAGGTGGTAGTTCTGAAGTCAGATTCAGATTTGCAGTTCTCAATACGAATTATTCCAAATGGCGTACGATGAAGCGCCAGCCAAACTACTTCCTGTAGCTTGGAGGGAGCTGTTGAAATGTGGGTGACGAGTGGTGTAAGGAGCAGGGAATAAACGAACCTTTGAGTCGTTGATTCTGCAGAGCTGGAACTGGAAGGAGGTTTGGAGGGTGTTGTCCCGAAAGGATTGATGAAGATCGATGCATTAGTACTCCCAAAGCTGGTCATTCCAAGAAATAAATTATGAGCTAGTCTCGTTAGGAGTAATAGAGGGCAATGGACGTACATAAACGATGTTGAGACAGTGGTAGTAATTCCGGAATCAGGACTACTGGTAGAAGTTGATGGGCTGGGCGGCGTGAGAGCAATGCTTTCTGGGTTACTATTGGTTCCAATAGTAAATGATCTGTAGTAGGAAGCGAAGATGAGACTTGATTGCTCGATACTAGAAGACGGGCTATGAGCGCACCCAAGAGGTGTCCATGACGCCAGCAGAGGCACAGCTGGTGCATTTCCTTGAGGTCCACCGAGAATAAAGCCAGTCGAAGTAGCAAAATGGAAACAAAACCTGACCGGTGAATTGAGAACCTGTCCAGTGCAATGGAAAGGGTGACTTACAAAATCAGCTGGATTGACATCTAGTAGTGAGATGCGGTAATTGTGTATGAAAGAGTGGGTGTGGTGAAGTAGACAGGTAGTATAGAGTTGGTTGTGTGGCATCTGAATGCGGCTGTGAGGAGAAAGCCGAAACTATCAGTAGTTTGAGATACAGATAAACCATCCATCGTATACCGCCACTGAGATGCGAGCGCGGGATGAAGATCATGATGTAGACGCCGATCAGCATAGGATTCGAATACTATGAGATCCGGAAATACGGAAGCAGTTCCTGGGAACGAAGAGTGGGTGCCGCAGTCAAACAAACTAGATGGTACGATGCACTGCGCCGAATGTAGCTTTCCGGGGGGAATGTCCGAACTATCAGCATTCTGGGATATGCATGATTCATACATCATCCTCATTGAGATATAAATATGAGTTGAGACGAAAGCTGATCAGCATAGCACTCACATATCATAACGACATGTAGTAAAGAAGCATTTTGTGGGTAAGGTGCGATGCCGGGATCAGACAGCATGGATAGCGATCTCTTTGTGAGTCATTTTGTGTTGCATACCGGTTTCTTCATCCCGTTCTTGAAAAAGGGAATCGGATGGCATACGCGTTTAGTAGGGTCCAACAAAGCCATCGATGCATCATGCGTTCAACGCGCTGCCATGGAGCCAGGATCATTCACTCTTTATATTCACGTCCTGAGAAATCAGGATTCTCGTCACGACGTTCATGCAAGGGCCCCATGGTTTAGTATTCTCAGGCAGGTGGTTGACAGGGCCAGAATGGCGTGCGCAAAGATCTGGTAGAAAGAGAAGCGAGATCACATGGTCATCGCCAAGTGAACCATGGGAAAAAATGCTCTCCTTCGCATTTTCATCTTCTCTGCTATTTTGAAGCTCGTCTCATGGATTCAAATCACTACGATGCATTGTTCCTTAGACATTACAGTGTTGCCGACTCCGACTCCAGCTCTCTAGGACCCGCCATTGTTGATGATCATGAAAGGATCAAACGTGTCGATACACCGAGTCAACAAGAACACTCTTCCATGGCTGTCTGCTGAAGTACTCTCTAAACCGCCAGCGTTAATCTGATATGTGACTACCTGGGAAGGATGATGGTTCCACGCGGAGAACAGGAGGAGAGGGAGAATGGGTGCGAGGCACAGACCCTTCCCTCAGCGCGGGTAAGGGGTTGGATGGAGGTGCGGGCGTCTCGGCCTCTTTTGCTTGGTGTTGCTCTAATTTTAGCTTTCAGGATTGACCTCACGTTTCAGAGTTGTCTGATTCTGGACAGTGTGTAGCCGTTCGCTCAGCCATCTACCGGTTCATCGACATCAATAATATTAACTGCAATGTGAGGTCACATCTGGATCAGTGGGGTGGTGCGCAAGAAAGACTCGTGGTCGCGAAAGGAGAAGGCCATGGTGCAAACATCTTTTCCTGAGTCCACTTGACGTTGCTCTAAGTTTGTGTCTACAGGTCGACCGAACGTGGACGCTCTTTTAGATCTGTGACTCCTTCTCGCCCTGCCCACCTGCTAGTGTTCATGGACGTCGGTGCATGTTAAACTGGTATGGGATGGAGGATTGAGGTATGCCTCTTTTCTTTTGCCCTGACGTCGTTCTATCTTCCGGTCTGACGTGTCTTCAAGATGTCGGCGTCGAGTGGTGTTGCGATCTATTCCTTCCATACATCTGCATCCACGCTTCACCAGGTCCACCTCCCGTGTGCGCTCAGCATCTCCGTGTCTACCATCAAGACTGGCATCCTCTCGGCTTAAACTTAGACAAGAAAGAAAGACTCCTAGTCGCAGATGATGGAGAAGGATTGGCTTTTGTGCGAGCTTCTTTTCTTTTGCTTGGTGTCGCTCTAATTTTACATCTACAGGTCCGGCTTTGCTTCTTGCTCGTGAACATCTGGTCCTCACTCGTCTGCGCATCGGCCACCGGCTTTGTCTCATCTGTGAGCACTCGTATTATACTTCTTTCGTCTCTATCAAAGCTACTCCGCTCCCTGTCAATATATACTTATGTCACCTTGCTTGCCTGCTAAGTCTTTCCGTGCCCTCTGCACTTCATGGCACGATGGCATATCGGGATCGCACAGCTCAAGGACCTAGTTCGATCCTAGCTCGTGCCGACATGATGCAAGAGAGCAATACCAGTGTTTTTCCTATTCGTCCTGCTGCCATATCAGGGTTTGTAGGTTGCGTTCCGGTATACTAATTGGCAGTAATCCCTCTTAGCTCTGTTGGTAGAGTGCCTCACGCTCAGATTAGTCGTTCAAGTCGGCCAGAGGGAATACAGTAAACCCCTGTTGTACGGGGCGGGACTGGGGATGCTAGAAGAAAGTACGTGCTCCTGGATTCCTGGTCTCGCTCGCTGAGTAAAGTAAAAAAGAAGGGAAGGGAGGGAGAGTTGATCACACTGATGTAGCGTGTAAATTACTGTGGGAAAATATACACGTTTCTTTCTCTCTTCCTCCTCTCACTCCGCGACCAGTCATCTTCAAACGATTCGACAAGTGACCATCTGCTCGACCCCCATCACAATTTCCAGGCTGCAAATAATCATGTAATATGATGGCTCGCAAAGCACTGACAGCGTGAAATGCCGTTGTATGTGTGCAGAGGGATATGGGCGCGCAGGTTCAGGGTTGGAGGGAGGTGCGTATACGTTCTTTCAACGTTGTGGATTCGCTATATGTGACTTTTCAGGTAGACCCGCACATCCTCTCTGTGTTTCGTCGTCAAATGCGTCTCCAATCTAAACACGTCCGAGTCCTCTCCCTGCTCCCCCAGGGACCGGTGTCTCTCAAACGAGCTCGACGCTCGGTCCGGCTTCCAGGTCGCAATGACGACACGACACGGTGGATTCTGCAACTCTGGCCACGTCACGACTTATAACTCTAAGCCGTAGAGGAACGGGACGTGCGTAGACGTCCTTTCAATGCTGGCTGTTTCTAACTTTGGCGTTGCAGCCCACCTTCCTCGAATCTGAAGATCCTCTTCAGACGAGCGCCTTTTATGTTCTCATCCAGTGACCCGGGAGCATGTGTACCAGGATCCTTCTGCTGTACTTCGTTTCCGTAACTGTGATTTCTTCCTTGTGCAGTAAAGGTCCCTTTTGTAGGGGATCGTTATAAGGGAACGGTTTAGCCTGCCATCAATCACTCATCCGTTCTGAAGACGGGCTGTGCCTACATAGTTCACCGCTGCTACCATGTCCGCTGCTGAACGTAGCAATCATCCACAGTCCCCTTTGATACGAGGTACCAAACAAACCTCTGCGGGTCGTTCAAGGTGTGTACCTTTCCTTCCACCCTTGGACGAAGATAGCTTGACTGATCTCCGGATTCTCTGGGTACGTAAAAGCCTGTGTCCCATCCCTCCCTACCAGCTCAAATCCCTCCTTGCGGTAATCCTCACTCATGAGTTTCTGTGTTATGCTTCATCTTCCCTCCCTAGCTTGAATTTTTCATATAGTGACTGTTGCTGTGCTCGCTGTACCAGACGGCGATGGCACTGGTGCCGGTATTAATTGATAATCCTCCGTCTACGTAAAACACGGAGCTCAGGGTGGGTTTCGTATCTTTTGAGGATGTAATAAGGCCCAAGGGAACTGACTTGTAGTATTAGGCTCGACGTCAGATCCCTCAGATTTGCTTATCTGGTTCAATACAAATATATGTCGTTCGATGCGCTACAGCCGAATGGAAAAGTCTCCCTGTTTTTTTATATTCATGCCAACGCGGAGTCCTTTGAACTCTTGACATGACACGCAATGGCTAAATTGGTTCCTCACCCAAGCGGCTTCCTGGTTCGATCCCAGGTGCCACTATCATTCTGTATGTCAGCGTCCACTTTTATGCAAAGTGCCAAATACGACGTTGTAAGAATCAAGAATAGTTTCATTGTCGGGAGGGAAGAGGAGAAGAAGAAGATGTCGTTTTTCTGGCCGTGTTATTATCCCGGATGAAAACTCTGATTGCGACTGGTAGTTGTGCATCGTGGTCTTCCACCACCAGAACGGACTTCTGGACTAGCCTGTAATAGTGCACATCACCAGTTCGAGCCCTCGCTCAAGCAGGTGGCTCGTTCGATCCGAGGCCCTGCTGTACAGATAGTATAATGACGCATTTCTTTTTTCTTGTTTTGGCTTTTCGATTGACTGTGGATTTTGCTCCTGACAAGTCACAAAAGGAGAGTGACCAGGGCCCGGAAGGATATTTGCGTCACCCTTGCACTGAGAGGAGCCGCTAGTGAACGCCTTGTCCTCGTTCGAGTCGGGGTCCTCCACTAACAGGGCACAGTTCTTTGTGTTGACACTTATGTTTATTTTTCCAAGGATCATACGGTAGACAAAGACGGCGAGCGAAATTTAAATCGAGGGAAATTTTTGGGAGGTTGACCGTGTTCAGGTCACATGATCGTTTTGTGGGCCGTGGGAAGTCTCTACCCGCCGCTTCGTCAACAAGACGATATTCGTTTTACGCTCACTCGAGTTTCCAGGCCACTTCACACTTGAGTTATATAAGTCTCACGATATATTTAACGAATGAAGCGAACACTGCTAGGATTGTTGGGGAGGGACACTCGCAGTATGGGTAGATGATAGAGGTTCGTGCAACGTGCTTTCGACACCGAGGTGTCGCTAACTTGGGCTGTCCAGGTCGAAGTCTTCCCTTCCATTCCTGAATCACGGCCATAAATGCCGAGTGAGTCGAACTGGGAGGATTTCCTGAAGAAACGTGCATCGTTGCTCCTGCTCCAGGTTACAGACTGCTTTTAAGTTCACCACAACCTCACGAAGAATTGAGGATTCGGTTAACCACCACGTCGCTCCTAGCAACCCAGGCCCTTCCATGGGGGGATGCTCAAGTTGGACAGCATGGATGGGTCGTGGAGGTGTGATCAGTGTCCTTTCAGTGTTGTAGTGGTGCTAACCTTAGCTGTATAGCCCAGCGACTGATCTCACGCATAGACCACACAAAGAGCTTGTTCAATTCGAGCTCGTACTACTGATCCTGAACAAACGTGAGACATGCGTTTCTTGCCTCATAGCTTGCATCCCAAAATATATGTGCAGCTCCTCTCGGCTCCTCTGGTAGAGCGCGTCGCTGAGGTTCAGCTCCTCTAGATGGAAATGAAAATGAAAATTCACCTCCTAAAACTAAAGTTTTTTTGGTCTGCAATCTATGCTAGTTCAAGTTGGACTTCATTTAGACTTTGCATCCCTTCCGTCCCTACTCATTTTACAATTCACTCCGAAGGAAGCCTGAGAGATGCAGGTACCGAGACATTTATGCTATAGGGTACGAGACTGGGGGGGCTAGACGTAAGTACATGTTTCTGGGTTCCTCGTCTCGTTCGCTGAGAGAAAGGAAGAAGGAAGAGTTGATCACATGTACCGCGTAAATTTCTGTGGGAAAATAAACACCTCTCTTTCTCTCTTCCTCCCACTCCGCTACCAGCCATCCTCAAACAGCTTGACAGGTGTCCATCCGCACGAACTTCGTCACAATTTCTGGGCCACATACGATGGCTCGCGAAGCACTGACAGTGTGAAATGCCACTGAATGTGGAGAACTGTATGCGCGCAGAGGCGTATGTGCGTGCAGGCCCAGGGGGCATTGAAGTTGACAATGCACATCAGATTAGATTCTCGTAGCTGAGTATACAGTGAAATAAAGGGGTGTCCGGAATAATACGTATCTACATGCATGGGATGTGTGATGCCGTGAGAAAGTATATCATACCCTCTCATCTCGCAGTGACAACACAGCTATATTTCTTGAAACGCACCGTATTAAAATATGAATTATAAGGCATACAAGCAAGACTACAAACAAGAATAGATAGATGGAGGGCATGTTCTGGCAGTCAACCGGCCTAGTTATCTTCGTTATTGACTAATTTCTCAAGTCAATGTCATATCCTCGGTGCAGGCATTTGAATGACCTCCTTCCATTACAGAAAGGGCTATGTCGATGCTCTAGAGAAAGAAAGAGTAGCACCTTCAATGAATGCGGCAAGGATGTTACTACGCACCATCTCTGCTAAACCACTTTCCCCCCTGCTACCAGAGGTATGAGGAGCCAACCTGAGTATCGTCTGATGGACAGGATATTCTTTGGTTCCCGTCCTAATTTGCACGTTGCGTGCGTTCAGCCTATTTGGAGTTAGAACAATATTCAAATACAAGGGGGAGAGGAACTTACATTGAGAGCAAGGAGTTTATATAGACTATTAGTAATCAGTTAGAGACGAACAGGAAACCGGTTGAGCAGACTTTAACACGCATGCTTCGGTAGAATGGAATCCACTGCGATGTAAATGAAGTTATTTGGCCAAACGATGTACTGTATCAAAGATGAGGTCAGAAGCAAGAGGAACAAAGATCCATGAGTCAATACCGCGACAAGAGTAAACATCGAACATGCGCTAGACCCAGTATTCATGATTAACTGCCATCATACCAGACAAGTCAGAATTATACCTCGTAGCCAGACCTGATATCACAGCCAGCCGCATCAATCCCACAATTATCTTTGTCGTACTACAAGCAGTTCCTTGACGTGAACATTGATCGTATTCGTGATGGAGTAGGCAACACACCTGGAGAAGCTGGTCATTGACCTGCCCTTGTGCAAGTAGTGGCACATTGTAGCGGCGATGAAGAAATCTACTACTGTGAATGTAGAGAAGACTGCGTAAATGGCTGTCTAGGAAATGGTTACGTGTTAGAGTGCCCATATGCCGATTATAGAGCTACAAAAGCCTACTCTGATGGTCGGGATGTCAAAAATGCTTGGGAGGGTGTATCTGGCGAAGGTTAGCGCAGGCGACGGTCATCGTAAAGAGGCATAGTCCATACATATCATAAAGAGCATCTAGTAACAATTTCCATAATTCAGCACCGTATATATATAAAAGCGATGCTCACAGGTTCCAGTGGCTTCAAAATCGCATTCAGAACTTCACTCATTATGCCAAATTTAAGTGGTCTCACCGAGAGAAGCAGCGACAGCAAGAAACTGGGTGCGATTCCAAAGATGTCTGTGCGAGTACTGTGAAAAGGAGAAGAAGAGCACGTACAATGAAATATGGAAGGACTACATGGAAGTTACGGCCAACTATTTGGAGGCTGAAAGTCAGGATCCGTTTAAGCTAATGCTAACAGAAATTAACATTTCCATAGCCTAATGGCATATAAGCTGTAGCACCGATGAATGAGGATTTCTGGTAGTCTTTCAAAAATCAATCAAAGGAGACACACGCTTGGACGCCGAAGACGATTAGCTTCTAGTTAATAATCAGAGAGGGGTGCAAGATCATACCAAATTCACGTACATTGAATATAAGTTGCAACTAAAGGCCGAAGGAGCTTGGGGATTTGAAATAATGGATGAAGCAGGAGAGATAGGCGCACCGGAAAACTCCTACCGACACAGTGTAAATCAGTTGTACTCATGATAGGTGCGGGAGGGACGTACCATACCATCCTGAACAGAGAATGCCAATTCCCGAACGATTCGACCAGATAAAAGTACAAGACATGAGTGCTTGTCACAACGTGAAGTGTATCGAGAATGCTAGAATTATAGCAAACATCAGGATACAGCTGGGTACATAATTACGCGGCACTCTGTAAGCGCACCACAATAACGCGACCTGCTTGGATGTCAGAGCTTGAAGAATCTTATGAAAGTGTATTTTTTTTACGTACGGCATATCGAAAGAGCCTTGGATCATTAGGGTACTGCTTGTAGTAGATGGTAGTCTGCACAATGGTTATCCCATAGAAACTAGAACACGCGATGAGCATCGGGAGTAAATCACCAAGGAAAAGAATGCGTACATGGCTCCTATGGTAACACCAATATAAACTGCACCGAAAGTCATTGGAAAGTCATTCCCAGGGGGTGAATATCAGAGTCAGCTATCAGTACTGGGAGAGGTGACGACATTTGTTATGCTAGTGTTCACAGAAGAGCGCGTTATTTATATTCACCCTGTGGCTTGCAGTGATTTGAGATTACATTTGAAGGGTGCTTTCTTTGGTGAGAGGTTTCACCAAATGCGGCTGAAAACCCTCCGTCCAGGCAATTCAAACGTGAGACGTGCAAGTAGCTGTGGTATCTGGGTCAGCATCAGGGATGATGCGGTCCTAATTGGTGAAGGGAATGGAGACGTGAGGGAATGAGAGCACTTGTAGATGGTCCCTGATGTTGATGGACTTCAAAGAAGACTAGCGTTTCCGAAGTTAATGATGATTGACGCTCTCCATGGGATATGCATTGCTGAAATCCACCTTTTTGGTTGGGGAAGCTACGCAACTACTTACGAAAGGCCGAAATACTCGCATTCATACAACTTACACCTCGTTGCCTGACCAAGGATCAAATGAGCACCCATCTTTGTAGACATAAATGAAACGGGCCTACGTCTCAGTGCTGATCGGATCAAAGGAGGTTTGGGCTTCCTTTTTCACCCAAGAGGGTCCTAATAATGAATTAAAAGACAGTGGGTCGATTAAATAATTTCGTGCACTGGCGATGGACCTACCTACCTTCACGTGACATTTATGATGTCATTATACTAAATTTGGGTATCTTTCGACTCAATTCAGTGAGCATTTTGCCTGAAATAGCCGTGATATTAATATTGAAAGTGTTTTGAACATAATTTGTACACTATCAAGTCTAAATCACGGCTGCGCTCTAATGGGATGTCATAATGTCATCATGTCCAGTCAGCAGGGCCACTCTGCAATGGCATTGACTGAGTGTTGGTATGGCTAGGTATGATGCCCTAAGATAAGTAGCACACTCAGTAGCATATATTGTATCATGTACTCTCTAAAATTTACCTTTGAAGTCCATTTTTAGACCCCAAAATGGTGGTCAACTTTTTTTTTTCGTGACCTCCGGCTGGACCTACCTACCTACCCGGTGTTCCGGGCCGGATTTCCGGTACCCCTTGTTTTCACCGACAGCGCAGCGAATAATTTCTGATGCGTGAGCTTTTGTTCTCCTTGGTTTAACTAAGACGTTGATAATCCCGGGCACTGCTGGTCCTGCAAGGAGGATGTATGTGAAAGATATACAGAAACAAAAGAGGAAAACACCCAGTGTCCTCTGGTACGAGCGGTTGTTCCTTCCTGAAGGTCAATACGAGTGTTCATTGGGGATAGTTTTTCGGGCACTTAAGAGAGGTATCCATGTGTTATATGAAACTAACGAGATCACCGCGTTGTATATAAATAAGACAGTCATTCATTTTCGACACAATGCAGATCACAGTAATACGCAATGACGAAAATAAAACAAGAACTGGGGGATCTCACCGTGTTTCGTATACATCGATGAAACAGATGTCGATGATACCATCCTTTTCCTAAGAAAAAAGACACAATTATCCTTAATAGTCTTCGCACAGTAAAAGTATTCTGACCTCAGGACGAAGAAAGGCTGAGGGTGGGAATCGGGATTACTAGCATCTCCGACGGCAGATAGGGAAAGGTACGTACCTCGTAGCGATGATAGGTCAATTTATAATAGCACCGGTCAATTGAATCGGTAAGATGGGGGACTCAAAGTTATGAGAACTTGCGGGAATGAATCAATCCGTGGTGCAAGGGAAGTTGATGTCTATGCTCCATCGGACATCGGTAGATTCGTCAGTTGATGAATACTTTATAACTGGTGAAACATGGAACTTACGATTCTTGTTCGAAGCTTGCTCCCTTCCATTCCTCGGGTTCAAAGTAAGAATTAGTTTTCTGTTTTGAATCGCACCAACAAGATAGAAAATTCTCTGTGTACAAGGTCTTTCCCCTCGACCATGCCTTCTTTTCATGTTATTGGTTTTAGCACATGCATGATAAGCCTCGCGAGGCTGTCCGACATTGACGAACATTTCCCTTGGTGTAGTCTTACGGCCCGACTCTGAGTCAGCTACTTCTCGAAAGAAAATCTTGATGTAGCCAGCGAGATCAGATCTCGAGCGCTCAATCCAAGCTTAAGCTTACAGCTTGACGGTTATTGGTCCCAGGGGCGTCTTCTTGAAAGGGGAATCGGATGGCGCGCATAAGCATTTCGTCTAACATCGAGAACTTTGTCAGTTGATGAATGGTAACAGGTGAAACACAGGGCTTACAATTATTGTTCAAAGCTTGAGCCCGTCCATATCACGGGTTTAAATCGAATAAACTGTGTTTCTTCTTCGAATCGCGCAAGGTTCTTTGAGATAGAAGACCGATACAGGGGCGGGCCTACGTGAGGACATGCGAAAGAAGATCGTACAATCCTGAGAGACTTGAGTGAAAGAGGTTAGAGGTTAGAAACCCGGTATGCGGTCCCAATAAGGAACACCGGGGGTTCTGTGCTGCCACATAATGTGTCACAGACCATAGCAGTACCGTGCCGCTGTGATATCCACCAGGTGTCAGCTGGGAACCTCTCACGGATTTAATACTGCCATAGGTACAATCAATTCAAGAAAAATCAACGAGTACCCTAAGCAAGGCGACAACACCGGGTCAAGTGTACTAATATGATTAGCTAGCAGATTTCCAGAGTGATTCCGGCGTGATGTATATCGCTGTCGCTCCAAAAATCTCCAGTACATGATGTACATATTGCGCTAATCTCGGCTCCAAGGGGAGAAGCTGCAACAAGCATGCCAAACGGTCATCAAACTCCAACACATCCCATGTGGCACAAAGGCTCGGAGACAATGCATGCGCGTCAGCGATGAATAAACGGTGAAGCTCTACCAGTCCAGGAGCAATAATACAACGGAGCAGGACGTGTACCTCATCCTCAACGGCGATTTTGCAAAATCAACACACCCACCATTCTCGGGGAATTGGGGGCGGTAGCGTTCCCCCCAGTGAAGGACCTCGACGGTGAGGATATGCGATGATACAAAAAGACGTGTGAGAGCCTTGCGATGAGCGGTACCCATGGTTATTATGAGATAAGTACAACGGCTCGGTGTTCGCCGACATGGTTGCAAACCATGTAATCATTATGAGAACATCAAGACGGATGGTCTGTGGCCAAAAAAACTGCCGCGTGATGGCTAGAACAAGGACAGCAAAAACAGATGACAACCACCGTCCTCAAACCCGAGAACAATGACGATAACCAACAAGCGTCATCCATCAGGTGGGAAGGACCATCGCTAAACCTGAGAACAATGACGATAATCACCGACATCCATCAGGCAGGAATACCGGTTTCTCTGATTTGGGGCAAGTTCAAGCAGAGGTTGGCGTAACCTCCAGCCAATGAAGCTCTAAAGCTCAAGGGAAGGAACACCATGCGTAATAACACCATTTACAGGGTTCCTCTCGGTGCAAGCAGTACAAGGAGATAAGGACCTCCGGCGTAGGACTCCTCAATGGCAGGAATAGAGAAACAATGAATGAGCCCATGAATATAGGGGCCAGCAAGGGAAGGACACTGCGACATGGAGACTTTGTGACAAATCCCCGTGGTAGCAGTAGCCTAGCCAGGAACACATCATAGCACAAAAGCTATGGAGCATGGGCGTGCGTCGATGCTTGGAGCAAAATACGTAGAAACATCGCAGCCCCTATTTTCTGCTAGGACATCGCCTACAAAGTTCGTGCAATTTGCGCCCCATCCAGCAGAATAAGGTCTCACTGAGGTATGTGCGATATCGCCAGACACACTCAGAGGCCATTCGCGTAAGAGAGGTCAGAAAACCGCATCCACGAGAATCGATGATGATTTGAGTATAAATTCATGCGATGAGGTAAAAGTGAATCCAACAGCGTTGGCTTGGCCACCAGTGACTAAACAATATGGCATGGGTCGTGCGGGGTCAAAGTTCATGTTGAGATCTGGCTTGAAGAAGGCTAACATACGAAATGTTTCCGTGCGCCGGAATCTGTGCCATAAGATTGTCTCGGCAGAAAGACATGCATAAGCATTGCTCGAGTATCGTCGTAGAGAATAGTTGTAACAAGGAACAGAAGACAAGAATCAGGCATTGACGCTGAGTAGTAACTCGAATCAGACGCGGCTAAAAATCTGTGCATACGCCAGATCAGCTGGCGAGAAGATTACTAAAAAGCGGGGAAAATGGTGGACGAACGAAAATTTGAGGTATTCCCAAAATACACTCTTCTGCATATCCAGAGTCTCTCGTTACACGATGGTGTTTCCACGTTTCAGCGCTAGGGACACATCTTTACGGGAGACATGAAGGAAAATGCGGCGGCATAAATTCTAAGGACATTTTATTAAGAGGCGGACGTGTTTCAAAGAAGACGACTCACAAAAACGCCGGTCAATATAGTTCTTCGTCTGTCAGAAATTTGTATGTCGTATATTGCGACCCTTTACGTGATGATGGAAGGGTAAGGGTCGTACCCAGAGGGCTAGTGTTTGTCGAAAGAATAATGTACGCACCTACATCGTTGATCGACACCATGTCTGGGCTACTTCTGATCTTGTGTGCCAAGCATAAAATGGAGGTTCGCGATGTCGCTTTGGCTAGCTCCAAAGTAGGCCGTGTAGATTTCTTTATTTTAGCGTCCTGAGGCTGCTTTCACTCCTATACGTTCCTCAAAAAAAAAAGAAGTCCAGAAAACGGGATTCTCGTCACGTCGTTTGAGTCGGGATCTGGCAATGCTGGTACCCTTCGTTTTATTATTTCTACGCAGATGTTTACCAAGACCGGAATGGCTCGCGTGAAGGTTTGAGTGAAAAGCGGAGAAGCCAGATCACATGGTTGCCGGTGTAAGTGGGGCGTGGGAAAAGATATGCTCACTTTCGCGCCGTCATCTTCCCCGATGCTTTCAAGCTCGTCTCACGGATTCGAATCTCGCCGCATTGCATTTTTCTTTTGACGTTGTCACCAACTTTAGCTCTCTAGGACCTGAGACGAACATGGAAATATCAAGTGGGTCGACACACCGAGTCAACACGAACACTCGACCACGGCCATCCGCTGAAGTATTCTCCAAATCGGCGGCGTCAACCTAATATGTGCCCACCTGTGAAGGACGATGGTTCCACACCGAGAAGATGGATGGAAGAGCTTTACTTGGTGCGAGTCGGAGGAGCCGGCAGCTTGGAGAATGGAGGTACGGGCGTTTCTCTTCTTTGACGTTGCTCTGATTTTGGCATTTAAGCTCCTCACATCTCCGAGTTGTCCGATTCGGGTCAGTGTAATTGTTCGGTCGTCATGTATACCCTGCAGTTGTCTGGCTCATTGATAAAATCAACTGCGATAGGTCTATTGGAGGGGCGGGTTCGTTTTAGTTGGGGATGGAGAAGGCTGAAGCAAGTACTGAGGTGAGCGTCTTTTCTGCCGACGTGGAGTCGTCGTTTTAAATTTGTATCTGCAGGTCTACCGAGTCTGTACCGTTTCTCGGCCTGTTCGCCTATGTTGGACTGGTATATGAATATTAATGGTGCGATGGACGATTAAAGTGCGCGTCTTTTCATGGTTCCAACTTCCAGTCTGACACATATATAGAGCTTTCTTGGTCTACGATAAAGATGTCTACGTCGAATGGTACCATGATCTACGTCTTCCAATGCCGTCCATCTCCCAGCATCTCCTTGTGCAGACCGGCATCCTCTCAGCTTAGACAAGAAACAATCCTAGTTGCGGATGTCGGAGAAGGATTGGCTTTTGTGCGAGCGTCTTTTCTTTCGCTTAGTGTCTTTCTCATTTTCCATCTACAGGTCCAGATTCACTTTTTGAAGCGTTGAATGACTGGTCCTCAATCGTCTGCGTATCGGCCACCTCGGCATCTGTTATGAATGTCAGTTCGGTAATATTAGTCAACAGTCACCGACCACTTACTGCGCTAATCATCGCGAATATTATAAAATTTTCTTCGGTTTTCTCTCCTTTTCTTTTTCATTTCTTTCGATACTCTTATAGTAGATTCTCTTGACCGTCCTCTTCCAGAATCTTCACTTCGTACAATATATATATTGAGTATCGTAGTACGCCCTGGGGCATCTTAATCTTACCTTCTTGACTCCACAACCTAGTGTGAACCTAAGTGAAAGAGGTCGGTTACGCCAAGCGCTTGCCGAACGACTCGCTTACCGACTACGCCAAGCGCTTTTCGGATCTTCTTAGCTACGCCTAGCGCTTGCTAAACTCTCGGTTGGAGCCTTCTTGGTAAAATTGGACTCATTACTATTCTACACTCGCTCTCGGCTCAAACTTTGATTAAGTACTACTGAATCGTACTTCGAAGAATTAGCCACATTCTTAACAGCGTCTACCGTTACTTCAAAGAGTCTTTCGAAACGAGACTTTGTCTCAGTTGCGAGCGCCCGTATTATACTTCTTTCATCTCTATCAAAGCCGTTGATTATACTTATACCACCTTGCTTCCCTGCTAAGCCTTTCCATGATGTATATCAGTCTTTGGCCTCCCACTTTATGGCATCATGGTACTTCGGGATCGCACGACTCAAAGGCCTTGTTCGATCCTCGTGCCATGATGATTATTATAATGTGCAACAATACGTGTTTTTACTATTCCTATTGCTACCATTTTACTTGGATTCTAGTATAGTTACTAACAATCAATCAATCACCTCTTAGCTCCGTTGGTAGAGCGCTCCATACTGAGATCAGTCGTTCCAGTTGACTATAGGGAATTGATAAGGAATGATGCAATTTTTGGCTTGCAAAAGTCCTGATGTGACTCAACTCGACGCCTCATGGAGAAATAATGCTCTTTCAAGTTTCACTAGCACTACTCACTACTCACGCATACTTACATATTTCTGCATTTCTTTTGTTTTCTTGCGTTGTATTCAGCACGGTGCCCTCCTAATACCCCGCCGCTATCTCTCGTCGGGACCGCACAAAGAGCTTATTCAATTGGAGTTCGTACTATGATGCTGAACAAACGCGAGATATGTGTATTTCGCTTCATCGCTTGTATCTCGACATATATGCAATCCCTCTCAGCTCAGTTGGTTGAGCGTACCACTGAGGTTCAACTCCTCTAGAGGGAAATGGAATGGCGCTTTGGTCCCTGCTCATTTTTTGCGAGTCGGAAGCCTGAGACTTGCATTTGAGGATCTGTGTACGCCATACAGTACAGGACTGGGATGCATACTGCTGGATTTCGCCGAGGGAAGGAAGGAAGAATCGATTCCTCAGAATCACATGTACTGTGTAAATTGCCGTGGGAAAATACCAGGCTTCTCTCTCTTCTCCCACTTCGCGACCAGCGAACTCTGCCCCATCCTCAAAACAACTTGACAGGTTACCATCCGCTTGAAACTCGTCACAGTTCCCAGGCCATATACGAGGCACCGACAGCGTGAAATGTCATTGAATGCAGAGGACTGTATGCGGGTTGGAGGAAGGTGTGCACGCGCTTTTTCAACGTTGGGGGTTCGCTATATTTTGATCTTCAGGTAGACCCACACATCCTCTCTGTGCTTCGTCTTCGAACGTCGCGCCCCAAATCGGAACATGTCCTCTCCCTCCTCCCCTGGGACTGGCGTCTCTCAAATGACCTCGATGCTCGATCCGGCTTTCAGGCCGCAATAACGACACGGCACGCTGGATTCTATGACTCGGGCCATGTCACGGCCTATAACTCTACGCCGGGCAGGAACGGGAGGTATGTAGGCATCTTTTTAATCCTGGCTTTTTCTAACGCTGGTGTTGCAGCCCGCCTTCCTCGAGTTCGATAACCCCCTTCAGACGAACGCCGTTTATGTTCACATCCAATAGCCCGGGAACAATGTGTAGCAACATCCTTCTACTGTACTCCGTTTCCTCGACGGCCATGACTCGATACCTTCCTTGTGAGTTGTCGTTCTCGGTTGCAGAGGATGACATAACTTATGAGGGAGCAGTCTTATCCTCGATCGTTCGCTTTGAAGACGGCTCCTGCTGAAGGAGATATCGGTGTCTATATGCAAATTTTCACGACCGTTCGATGCCCTGAGTCGATCCTCCACAGTGCGAGGGCCTCTGCGGGTCGTTCCTTCTGCCTTTGACGAACATTCTCCAGGTGCTTGCCTGTCAAATCTCTCCCTGCTGGCAGCGTTACGGCCTTCCAGTTGAACAAATGAGGGTTGCTTGCTCCCGATACTGAATATTTCAGACTGCTTCTTCCGATATCATGCAATCTCTTACCGATCCTTCTGTTTGGCAGGATATTGCCCTACCTGGTCCGTGTGTTGATCAACATTAATGTCTTTAAGTCTCATTCATTTTATGCACGCAGGCTTTGATTGGATGTCGAACTTTCGTGACACCGACTTCTCCTCTGCTCACCCGCCCCTCCAATAGCAACAATAGAGCATCAGAATTTAGTCTGTATTATGGTTTTCTTGTTGTCCTGCGCAATTTGTACATGTACCCGAATCACACATCAAACATCTGTACTTTATTGAACCCAAGGAAGGATAATTAAGAATCCAGGTAAACGAAGAGCCTAATAAAGAACGTAGTATACTGTTGTTTTACAGTCTAGAATCTTGAGGCATGGCTCGTAGCGCCTGCCTTACGCCAAGATCACTTAGAACATCCTCAGCTCCACCGAGAAGCGCATCAAATGGCACCGTGCGATGGTACTAACAATTATCAGCCCAACACGATTCACACGCAACACATACTACTCACATGCTCTATGAATCGACCCATGCCTATACATGATAAGTGAGCAGAGGTACAGCTAATGACATTGATATACACACCGGTTTTCGTAATTCCACGACCGCCAAAGATCTGTACAGCATCTCTTGCAGTTTCCTGAGCGCAAGCAGTCGAGTAACTCTTCAAGAAGGCAATTTGCCTAACGTGCAAAAACGTCAATTCAATGTCATCCAGCGGTATTTATAATGACCCTACCCGGCAAGTTGACTGGCTTGGTTTTTGTAAGACTACGCGCTCGTCAGTTTGATATGAAGATTGGCGTAATCAACCCCGAACGAACCATATTGCACATCTGATATGTGACGTTTTCAAGCCAGTTCTGTACACCTGCAGATAATCAATTGTGAGGAACTTCTTATGGCAGTAAAATCTCTTACTCTCCGCTCGCGATATCATGCCGGCCAATTTATTGCGTATGACAGCTTGAGAGTTGAGAGGTTTTCCAAATGCTTTGCGCTGTGCGGTCCATCTGATGATTTTAAATTATATCATCACTAGTAGAGGGGGTCATCTTACTGGAGGCATTCATCGACTGCAGATATATGAGTCGAATTAGTCGTTCGTTTTATTGGCGGCGATAATATGCCTACCTATACCTCTTTGACTTCTTGCAGACGAGCAGCACATTACCCACCGCTCGTGATTGAAGTTACTGGGGGGGTGGGGGGGCATATTGTCAAGCTATTTGACAATTAAACAGCGAATTGCGTACCTGAGTATAACGAAGATTCCACCGCCCTCTTCGCCCAGCGTATTGCCAATGGGAACCTTCACGTTGTCGAACGTAACGAAACTAGTTCCCGCAGAACTCGAATAGCTCGTCTTTATTGGACGAGTCTCAACGCCTTCCCCTCTCTCTACGAGTATGACAGTAAGGCCATCCTCAGTTTTACAGCCGACGGTAAAATAGTCAGCAAAACTATTGAGTGTTTCAGATACTAGTAAGATTGAAAAGCGTTAGCTTACGTTGCGTTGGTAATCCATTTCTTTGTGCCTAGGGTACTATGAATATAAAAGAATGAAAGGTGAAAGCGGAGCAGTAAGTACCGTTGATAATCCAGTGTTTTCCGTCCGCAGTTTTCACTGCAGTAGTCTGTAAACCCATAACGTCGCTGCCGGCCTGAGCTTCCGATATTGCCAGACAGATGAATTTCTTGGCAGCGAACACTTCCGGAATGATCTTTGCCTTCAACTCCTCACTTCCAAAGTTAAGCACAGGAGGTAACCCGATGACTGTACCGCTGAGGAGACCTGAATAAAAGGGTTAAAATGTCGAAGAAATAGCATGTGTGAGTGTACCATCTCCGTATCCGCGGGCATTGCAGCGTGACAACTCTTGGGTGATAATCAACTGCAAACAAAATAAGACTCATAGCAAGGATAAGTAGTCGGTTGACTATAGCACTGACATCATGAAAATAGTCAAATTCCTCGGGTTTCACGAGACCGTTCATTAGCTTTAGTCCCTTCAAATGCTTCCCTGGACCCATTCGCATAGCGAGCATATTCAGTTCCCTACGCAACATAGATCAGGACGAGTAGATGAGGTCATCAATGTTGACGTACGCCATCTTATCGAACAAACTCTGAGATGGTCGCTTGCCATCCTCTTCGTGAATCTAGTGCACATGTTTGAATCAGTACACAAAACCACGCCTTTAGAACAGATGACGTACCTCAGCATCAGGAGTCACGAATTCATCTACGAATTGACGCATTGCAGCCTGGAACCGTTTATGGTTCTGGGGAGAATTGAGACGAGCAAATTTATGCTGTTGAAACAGCGTACCTCCGAAAAGTATGGACTGAAGTAACCAGACGTTAGCCATGTTGGCTCTCCATACGGCACCCTGCTAAGTTCGCCGATAGCACGAGGATGGATAGAAGGCCCTTCTCCTTCAATGACACCGATCTGCAACCGCTGATACTGCGGCTTTTGTAAAACCTCATGACGATGAAGACCATAGAACGCTTCGGTTGCATCCTGTCCCGCTAGCTTCTACATTAAGTGGGAGTCAAGACGCTGCTACATGTAGTTCACGCACCGACTTCGGCATCAAGAAGAACGGCAGCGCCTCCGGGATGCATGTCCTTGAAGCGCGATACATCAAAAACCTTGGTGTCGATGATTATCCACTTGACATGCAATGTCGGACCCCAATGTACTCTTTTCACGAGAGTATCAACGCACTAAATCGCCGTCCTTGTTATGCTAAACGTGTGACGTGTTATCAACACAATAAACCTTGGAGAAATTGATACCGACTTTGGCGACTTCTTCCCTGGAGAATTGCTTGGGTTGCTTCGAGGCCATCGCGAAAATAGAGGTGTGGGCTGAATGAGAAAAGGTAGCGATGTAGTAAAGCACAGATAAATTTATATCATCTCGGCACTCGGAGAGCGGGGACGTTTGCATGTGATTTGCCCGATGTAAGGTCTCCCACGTGCTAACTCCCGGTTCATGAATGACCAATACCCGGATGAGGATTCGTGCCACACTTTGACTGGTTGCTCCGTCTCATCATGGAAATTAACGCGTCTGTGAACGTTAATAATGAGTGAGTACTACAGACTGAAAACTACAGCTTCTGTTTCATTATAGCCTCTTCAGTTGCTCGTATTATACTTCTTGTGTCTCTGCTTCGTTGCTGTCAATTATCCCTATACCATCTTGCTTCCTTGCCAAGACTTTCTATGATGTATATCAACCTTCCGAACTTCATGGCACAATAGCGTATCGGGATCGCACGGCTCAAAGACCCCGTTCGATCCTAGCTCATGCCATGATCAGGATTTGCAAAAGTGAGCAAAAATTGTTTTTCATATTCGTCCTGCTACTAAGTGAGGACATATTGTTTGGATTCTAGTATCCCCGCAACTGCCAAGCCCTCTTAGCTCGGTTGGTAGAGCGCTTCACGCTGAGATCAGTCGTTCAAACCGACTAGAGGGAATGACTGACTGGTACGACTTGTCACTTTTGGCCCGCAAAAAACCTGATATGATTCAAGCAAGAGTCGCCTCCTAGTTGTCATCCCTGGCCACCTTAAAAGAGGAGTACTCTTCTTTCTTTCCAGTTTCACCACCAGTCACATATTTCTGTGTTTTTTGTTTGATTGCGTGATATTCAGCGCGGTGCCGTCCTAATATCCAGCATCAGGACCACACAGAGAGTTTATTCGATCCAAGCTCGTACCATGTCCTGGAAAAATCGAGACACGTGTCTTTCGCTTCATTGCTCGCATCCCGATGTACATATCCAATCCTTCTCAGCTCAGCTGGTCACGCGCGTCGCTGGCGGCTGAGGTTTAACTCCTCTAGAGGGAAATGATTAGATCGGCACTTGGAACTAAAGCCTTTTTGGTCTGGAGTCCATGCTGGTTTAATTTGCATCCATCCTTGCTCATTTTTGTCTGAGAGTTGCTGTAGTGAGACGTATGTGACGAGGTTGGGGATCCTAGAAGTAAGTACATGCTTCTTGGGTTCCTGATCTCACGTTGCTGGGGAAAGGCCCGAGAAAGAAGGGAAGGAAGGGGTGATCACATCTACCACGTAAATTTCTGTGGGAAAATAACTACCTCTCTCTCTCTCTTCCTCTTACCACCCCGCACAACTTGGTACTTAGCCATTCGCTCGAAACCTCGTCACAATTTCCAGGCCTTGCGAAGCACTGAATATGGACTCGGAGGAATGCATGTGCACGGGGGTTGGAGGGAAGTACGCGTTAGTATGCTCTTTCAATGCTGGGACGCTGGGGTTCGCGGCTAAATTTGCTCAAACATCTGGTCTACAGGTCAGACTGAGTACCGGCAGCTCTCACGTCTGTTCCTCTGCCGGTACGTCTTCGCGACTGCTTTCGTCAGCCTCACCCGGAGACCATTGCGTGCATATCAGCGGTGTCTGTATCCCTGCCGTCTGTCGCTCTCCAATGGGCACGATTTCGCATCTTCACTGGAAAAACTCGTATTATCTCTCCTTACAAGCCGTCTCCATCAAATCAGGTTACAGGACCATCTACGTACTGCCTCTCTACGTTCCGCCTGATTTTTCCTCTGATAGTCTTGAACGTGTTATTAGACGACATTCAATTCAAGATTGTACTGTATGAACGCGAGGTATGTCACTGTTTTGCCATCACATAAGTAAGCACTCTCCGCTCAGTTGGTAGAGCACTACCAAGGGAGTCCAAGCTGTTCGAGTCCGCTAGGGGGAAATTGATTAACAGGGTCATCGTTCTTTTTGGTACGAAGATTCTTCCCTGTTAGAGTGCGATGTAGATATCTATACAAAAGATAACTCAGACAAGCACTCGGAATGCGAGAGACACGTCTATTCACCTATACAAAAGATAACTACGAGTGAAATGTAAGTAAAGTATAGAACAAGGTAAATAAAAGATAGCTCACCTCAGACAAGCACTCGGAATGCGAGAGACACGTCTGAGGCACAAAGTACAACTACGGTGGATATATACTGTACAGTAGACAGCGCGAATGTACGTAGATAGGTAGAATGAAGTAAAATGAAGTGTAAATACACATAAGTCCATGGAGAAATAAGGGACCGACTACAGGCACGCTTGCAACTCCAACATTCCCTGCTCGTATCTAGGCTCCCAGCAGTTGTTCAATATATAGACGAGGTACTCCGATCATTCACTCTGAGCACTGTATATTCTTGTTCTTCTCAATAGGCCTATTTTAGCAGAGTCTAATTAAGATTTCTATCATAGCCTGGAAACGGCTACGACCGGATTATTTCCATCCAGTTCCTGAACATGATTCCTGTCTTCTAGCTATTTCAAACTGCGCTCAACGTCTGGCTGTCTTCTGCATCGAAACATCATGTATTCGAAGCTACTCGTACTATTTGCCTCTCACCTGTGAGTCCTCGTCCCTCTTCTTCTTGAATGAGAAGTTCTGATTTGTGCTACTTAGTAGTAATCGTGTCAGGCCACGCCACTGGCATACTTGCCTACTGGGGGTGCACCCCCTCCTGGTAGACGATGTAACGGTAAGTTGTTCCCGGTTATATTAGGTAGCTTTGTCGTGACGCAGGTGATTTAGGACATCTCAGTCTCGGGTGGTAACCCTCCACCGCCCGTCACGCAGCGCTGAGTTGTTGCTAGTGATTCAAGGTGAACTGTATAAGAAGGTCTTTATACTGGTCCATTTGTTGGAATTCGTTCAGTTCTATTAGTATTAGTTAAATCCTGAGAGAAAGAAATCTCCTTTCTGCTCGTGGTTGATTGGGTCCAATGCAAGCTGGGATTCTCCCGTTGATGTGCTAGGAGAAGCTTGATAGGTGAGAAAGGTATAGAACTGGAAGGAAGCCTGAAATAAGTTGCGCGCATCTGGTTCCTGGTACGTTGGTTAAATCCGTACCTGCCGGAGAAAGAACTGATCGCGCAAGAGTACGTACATGCATTGGGGATTTCTGGTAATTCTCCAGTCAATACTTACTGTTGATAATTCACTTTCAGTGGCAGTTTGACGTGGGTATGACTTGAACTCAAGCAAGATTTCTATCATAGCCTAGAAATGCTACGGATTGTTATAATTGAACATTAAGTACCTAGGCATGATCTCTGCTCTTTCTCCATATTTAAGGACCTCGACGTCGAGATTCTTCCGTATTGGAAAATCATGCATTTCAAGCTCCTCGTAATAAGCCTTACGACATTTTCTTGTGAGGATCGTTCCTGTTCTCTAATTAATTCAGTCTTCTCCCCATACCCCAGTGCTCGTGTTGGCGGCACCACGTATAAATTCCACTGTAAGCGTGGAACTATGCAGGATCTTTGGACTAATCTGTAATAGTGCGCATCGCTAGTTCGAGTCCTTGCCCAGAGGGTTCTCGTTCTATCCGAGGCCTACTATTGACAAGCAGTTTATATGGTTTTATTTTGTCTCTTTTTAGCTCGGGACTTCCTATGGATGGATTCAGCTCACAACATAAAAATAGTCAACGGGTGCACGCCCAAGGCCTGGAAAGGTATTCGCATTAACTGTGTAAAATTTCCTTTGAGTGAGGAGCCGTAGGTGAGCGGGATGATTCCCGCCTTGTCCTTGTTCGAGTCGGGGTCCTCCATTGATATGAGCAAATATGGACACAATACTTTTTTTTTGGAATTTATTCCTCCTATGCAGATATCAATGGTACGGGACATAGACGGTGACTGAAATTCTAAATTGAGGAGAAATCTGAAAATTGTAAGTTCAAGTTGCCGTCGGCCGACCGTGTTTAGATCACATGGTCGTTCTGTGGCAGCCGTGGGAAACGTCCACTGAACCAGCTTCATGCACGTCGTTTTGGCCTCGTTGCATGATGACATTGTCCCTCCGCTTTACGCGCCTTGTGTCGATCTCACAATTAGTGGCTAGCCAAGGAAGACTCTGAATGAAGCACTGCCAGGATTTATGAAAGGAATGCTAAAGTCGGACACAGTACGGGCAGATGATAGAGGTGTGTGTGTCATGGTTTTTTTTTTCGACGTCGAGGTATCACTAACCCGAGCTGTAGCCTGTGTGTACGGGTCGAATTCTTTGTCTTTGCTCCTGAATCATGGTTGACCAGCAAGCGAGTCGAACCCCTGAGAAATGTTCATCGATCCTCGGTGTTGTGCCAGAATCGTGGCTACCTGTAGAGTTAACGTTCATAGTGGATGGAGGTACGGGCGTTCGTTTCCTTTGCCTTTATATCTGGTTGATTTCGTGTCTGCAGGTCTGGATGCATACACTGTGCCGACTGCTGTGCCCCGCTGGAGACTGCGCGCGCTTATATCATAATATGCTCTCAAGGTCTCAGGACCCTTTCAATCCAAGTCTATCGTATGAAGACGTCTTTCCCTGAACGGATGTCAGTTGGCTTTTCGTATGCATGAGTCGTGTGCTATTGGTATTTCTGCTTTTCCTTTCAGCGCTAAGGCTCTTCCTACAGCTCTTCGTCTATACGGGACAAGAGCAGACATGATGCAAATGTTCGTGTGTACCTCGTAGGATCTGTCTCCTTTGAACCGCATCCGCCTCTTGACAAGTTCCCTTAGAATTGTCGTGATTGTCCACTGCATTCACCGTTTATCCTAGTGTCATTAGGATCTCCAACGCAAACTGTGACAGCGTTATTGCGGCATAGTGGTGTAACGGACGGGCAAGTTACAAAACTATATCTGGTTCGATCCCAGTTAATGTCATGCCTAAGTCGAAGATGTGTTTTCTTGGAATAGTCACAGATTTGTGCTGTGATGAAACACATGGTGGCGGCTGGTGCCCTCATAAAATCATCTCTTTCAACGGCAGCTCGTCTATCCGATTCACACGTATTGGTCTAATGAAGTCCTTCGAATTGACGTACTTGACCTTGGAATACATGTCCGTTAACTTTTTCCTTATATTTTCTTGGTCATAGAGATCCATGGAAAAAGTGTCTACATGGCACCGAGCTGCGATAGAGTCATTGTAGCATTATGGTGTAACAGACTTCAAGCTTGCGCCACAAATTTGTGAACGAGAGCGCTTCTCATTGAATCTATCGCACGCACAACCCAGAATGCGACATCCGCACAACATGGCCTTTAACCACATAGTTATCCTTAGCAATCCGAGGCCTACTACGCGGTGGAACTGGCAAAGAGGAAATGATGACAGTGCTTAGCTGACACGACGGACCCGTTTGCATGTTCATTCGGCATGCTGCCTGTGAGTTCATTTCATAAAATCAGTTCGTTCGATACATAGATATTTATTCCGATGTTTTGACATAGGCCTGTTACTCGAGGGTGCCTGGAGTAAGAGCACTGATAAAAGTCCACTTGACCCACACTCTCGTGCTTATTTACCTTACTTCACACTCTGCTTCTGCTTCTTCTTCAATTCTGAAGAACTTCTGAAGTATGCGCCTCGCTTCTGGTTCGATTCCAGCTAATGTCATGCGCAAGTCGTGCTATGTTCTTTTCTTGGGAGTAGTCATGGATTTCTCTGGTTGCCAGAGTGAAACATATGGTAACAACCCATACCCTCATAAGACTATCTCTTTCACAGTCCTGGCAGCTCGTATTGCTACCTGAGGATACTGTCACAATCCCAAGCTTTCATTCGTTGAGCCTTTTTCCCTTCGTTCGCAGCAGCCTTTTCGACAGCTGAACCAAAGGTTGCAGCTACCCTCCGCTTCACGGAATATCACATTGAAGGAAGACCAAAGCCGTTAGCTAGAATTACATTGGAAGGAAATGCACAACAAATATTAATACACGGTTCGCTATCTTCTCCAGTAGAAATACCTCGTCACTCCTTGCTACACAGAGCGACGCGCAAAGGAACCTGTTCTCCTTCGTGTGCCCTCCCCTTTACGACCGGTGAAAGAGTCAGTGTTCCAGGAGCGTGCTGCAGTTCTAATCCTTCTTCAGAGGGACTAAACTCAAAGCTACTCAGAAGCTCGGTAATGACGCTTTGCATTTCCATAATGCTACAAACGAATAAGTATACAACATGGAGTTATATAAATATCACTTACACGAACCTCCACCTAAGATGTTGAATTATTTAGTCCTGATTGTCATTTAACGAGTGCCGAGACGTACCCGATGCATGCACGAATTCCCGCACCTAGGCAATAAGACTGGTTATTGGGAAGCTTTAGGAACAGGGCAAACTACTTACCAAATGTCATCCTGCGAATAGTACCGTGAGGTCAAGGGATTACAAATATGACAAGATCTTTACAAATTTGCATACACTCCCAAGGACATTTGTTTGCTCTGTGAAGGATTCAAAAACCTATCAGGGTTCCATACATCCGCATCGTGTCCCCATACACTTGATAACCTACGCCGGCTCAAGTGTCAGCCAGAGAAAATCCAACACAATGACAATGCATACCGATTATAGGTGTACAACGATGCTACTATGATCTGTCCCTTTGGAATCGGAATATCCGACATGACACTCCCATCCAAGGCGATAGTGGGTTCTGAAAGAGGTATAACGTCGTCTTGAGCAGCGTGGTAACAAAAGGGTGAATGCGAAGGGTTTCCTACCGGGGTGAAATTAAAATTGGGTTCCGTTCAATGTGAATTAGAACCGTAACTCACTTTGATTACAGCATCAAGTAGAGCCATGGAGTCGTAATCATTAGAAGTAAGATCGCCTTGGCAGTGCTCCCGTGCCTGTAAGATTTCTTCGCAGATCTGTGCTTGGATGTGTGGGTGATAGCTGAGCTCGTATAGGATCCAGGCTGTGGTTGTCGCGGTAGTGTCATGGCCGGCGAGAGTGAACGTGCTTGTCACCGCCAATTATTAGAGGAATCCGAAACAAAGGGATAATCGAGCTTACGATAATTGAGAATATATTTCTTCGTCGCTCATTCGTTTACTAGGCTCTTCCGTAAGGTAGGATAATGCTGACAGTAAACGCAGTTAAATAGAAGTTGGAGAGGAAAGAAATATCACAAACCAAGAACGTTCACAATATCCCTCTCGGCCGTGTTCATATCATTCGCAATTATGTCAACTTGCTTCTGGAAAATATCTCGAGCAATTCGTTGTGAAAAATTTCTGAAACGCAGGGGCCGGACTAAATCTCTCGCAGGTACCAGATCAAGTATCCTCAAGACGAAGTCGGGGAGCATGCGCCAAAGAGACACATATAGAATATCCAGGCGCGACAGAGACGAGCTACCCTCGCTGCTGTAGTTTTGACATCAGACCGGAAATCATGCTTCAAGAGCGGTACATACAATATATTGCGGAGCGCATCTCGCAGTACTGATGCACTCTTTTCACCCTCGAGAGCATGAAAGTGATATCGGAAAGCAGCTGTGGAAATAGTCACCTACCCAGACCAATTATGTCATTATCAAGAAAGCCTACTTATACCAATAATATCGAGCCCGACTTTGCTTGTCCATTGCAGAACATCAACAACCCTAGTACCTGCAGCATCGTCCCGAATTTCATTTTTGAGTTTATCTATCAACTATCGCAGAAAGAGAATCAGATATGTAATCGCTATCAAGTATTCAGAGACAATGACACACTCTCGATGTAAAACTTTGGATCAGAGGAAGAAATTGACGAAGTTGAGATGCGGAAAATGCGGGATTCATGATTTTCCGTTGCCGTTGATGTGTGATCCCTGGATGGAGATGAATATGGCATATAGACAACGCAACTAGATAGACATTGTACCATCGACTGTCCCCAACCCAGGACCGAGAAGCGCTTCCGCTAGTCGCTGGACATCCGGCGCCCTTGGAAATCGGTATCCGGATGTATGAAGGACGTATTGTAGGGCCCTTGGATCAGATAATACCAATACGTCTTGCTGTATAATCCAAAGGTCCAGCTTAGTGCTTAGTTCACCAAAGATCACATATACTCACCCCAAAGCACCCACCAATCCGGTACACTGGCCCGTATTCTCTAAGCCACTGCATTTCCAGACCACCAAAATGTTCTCGGTGGCGCATCATCCATTCGTGTCCTAGTGAATGAAATCAGCGACAATAGGGAGAAGCTACGGAGATAACGAACCCAGCAGAAACGATGGGCGCGGTGGACCGCGGACATTTTGGACCGACTTGTGCTTGGACCGCGTTCGGAGGACGGCCAGGATAGAGGCAAGGAAAAAGGGAACGAGGATGTACAAAATAGACGGCATACAGGAGGGAGTATAGAGAACAGTAGACCGTGCGGCCTTTTAACCCACCTAAGTACACGCCGAACTTGAAAATAGGTATAACCTAGCGCTCTATGATTCAGGGAAGAAAGCTCTTGGCTGTGTATTCCACGCTGTTCACGGGGACTAGTCGTTTTTTATGGCCCATATCAGGAGAAAAACAGTATGATTGGCCAGCAAATTGATGATACAGAGCATCACAATCCTGGGTTCAAGTTTGCTAAACGCTGTCAGGTTTACATGGTCTGCAGAGATATCAGGACGTGTGGGAGGCAAAACTCGAGGATTATCACATGGGTGATGGTCCCATCATCATGAACGTTCCTCGGAAGCCGGAGAACAGTGCCTAATTTTTTGTCAGGGGCCGATGTGAATAAGCACTCATGATCCCGGACCTCTCATGGTGCTTTTGTTGCGATCAACTACGCCGTGCTCAGGACGATGAGAATCCATCGACCTATGTGGTTGACGCCCAAAGGGGGGGGGGGGGGGCTTGAGAAAAGAGATTAGAGATTAAACAAGAAATTATCATGCGATTGGTGAACTCGAAGGCCCTTTGAGACATGAGATGGAGGCGAGCAATGTGCGCAACAAAATAGCACGGTACTAGAGAGGATCAGAGAACGATGAAATGAGACTCCGAGATGATGTGATGGTCAGAGAGACATGTGTAGATCGAATCTCGTACTTGCTGCCCTTGAATCTATTCTTGACGAGCGTGTTCACTCAACTCTTCCCCGCCTGGGAACCGATACAAAAGTCGAACGTGGGAAGGGGGGGACCCATGACTAGAACGAGGTAAACCTGATTGAACAACATCGTCATCTACCACCATGAGGAGCTATAGACACCTCACCTTCAAGATTCATCTTCTGTGAGTGACCGGCGAAGGCAGTGGGACTGGATGGTTGGCGCGGGAACTGACATGGGAAAAGCACCGGAAGAGGCGCCTGTATGACAGCGTTACCACTTTTTCCTATCAGAAAACGAGGAGATATGGAAGCTAGCTGAAATCCTTGTGAGCTACTTAGCCGATTCCAAATTTCAAGGGGCGCGTGGGTCTTCAATGGTGGTAGGCGACGCCTGGTGTGACGCAAGTCTCAAGGTACCAGTAGACTGCAGATATGAATTTAGTAGAGGGAGGGTGAACTGACGCTCGTACCTCTCACCGTTGCTTCGATTCACAAGACTCTTGATGTGATCTGATACATGGAGCAGGACCCAGGTGGCTACTCTTAGGCTCAGAAGGCGAGTTTGAAGTAACCGTAGTAATAGAACATTCATGGTAAGTAAATGACAGTCATGGCAAGAAGTCGATACTGAAGGTCATCCGACATTACGGGCTGGTGGAGCCAGGATCATTCACTCTTTGTATTCACGTCATGAGAAATCGGGATTCTCATCACATTGTTCGTGTGGGGGCTTTCGTCTAGTATTCTCAGGCAGATGATTGACAAGCCCAGAATCGTACACGTAGGGATCTGGTTGAAAGAAAGAAGTGAGATCACATGGTCGTAGCTAAGTGGACCGTGGGAAAAGATGTATTCTCCTTCGCGCTTTCACTTTCTCCACTGCTTCGAAGCTCAGAGCGCTCATTCTCATGGATCGTATTTGTCACAACACATTGTTCTTTGGACGATGGAGTGTCGCCGACTCCAGCTCTCGAGGACTTACCACTGTTGAAGACGAACGTAGAAAGACCCTGCACGTCGATAGACTGAGTCGACAAATGGCAAAAATACTCGGCCCTGGCTGTCTGCTGAAGTACTCTCCGAGTCCAGACTGCAGACGCTAACGTGATATGCGACCACCTGGGAAGGATGATGGTTCTAAGCGGAGAACAGGGACGGGAGCGGCGCACAGATACGGGTGGGCAAGTGGATGGAGTCTGGAGAATGGAGGTGCGGGCGTTTCTTCTTTTGCTCGACGTTGCTTTAATTTTGGCTTTCAAAAACTGACTCGAACGTCACGTCTTCGAACTGCCCTATTTGGGACAGTGTTTAGTTGTCCGCTCTATACCCTGCAGTTGTCTCTCTTGTCGATAATATCAACCGCGATGTGTAGGGGACGTCACATCTGGATCAATGGGGTGGTGCGCAATGGAGAAGGCTAGGGTGTGAGCATCTTTTCTTCTGAATCTGCTTGACATTGTTTTAAGTTTGTGTCTGAAGGTCAACCGAGTTTGGACGTTCGGTAGCTGCCTGTCGCTCTGCTAACATTCATGGACCTTGGATCCTACGTTAAACTGGTATATGGTATATAAATGGTGGGATGGACCATTGAGGTACACGTCTTTTCTTGTTCCAATTTCCAGTCTGGCGCACATATACAGCCTTCTTGGTCTACGATAAAGATGCTTGCGTCGAGGGGTATTGCGATCTTCCCGGTCCATCCACGCTCCGGTTTCGCTTCCACCAGGTCCTCGAACGGAAGTACACTGAAGTCGTTCGGTCCCGTAGCAGTCTGTCATTTACTATTAGTTCAGGTCACGATCTGACAAGTAGATAGCCTTCTGTAGTACGGACGTCGTTACCTTTCTGTTAAGGAGCTGCGACAACTAATAAAATCAACTTCCTTCCTTCCTTCTAGCAGCATAGGTCTTTATATATGGGCCCGAAGTTCAGTAGTCTCCGTCGGAGGTCTCACCACGGAAACAATAGTGATACCATAAGAGCCCCTTGCGCCGGCTCCAAACAGAAACATCGGGATATTCAACGTTCATTGTTATATAAAGTATACATCATTGACACAGCCTGAGGAAGCCGAAAGCCCAATGCACCATTCTTCACACCTTCTGGTATGGTTTGATTATAATGGGCATTTGGTTCCCAGCACCGGGATTACTTCTGAGCAATGGCCGTTGCACGATAACGGACTTTTTCGCGATTTCTGCTCCCGGGACGGCTAATTCGAATTCGAATGCCCTTACGAGAGTGAAGAGAATAGCTTTCATCCTATGCCAGTTTGGTCAGAAGTGAGCGTGAAAGACCAAAACACATAGCACGTACTCCACCAGAGAGAAGCGATACCCAATACACGAACGAGGGCCACCAATGAATGACAAAAGGTTTCCCCATACACCAGGTATGGACTTCACTGTATCGGGAATCTTTTCCCATCTTTCCGGTCTGGTTTCCTATGATCAGCGACGGTAGACAGATACATAAGTCAGCCAGGACGAACTTGAATGCCCTCGCATCTTCGCCCCACAGGGTTTCATCTCGGTTGATCGTAGTAATAGGAATCATAACCACCTGGCCTTTTCTGATCCTAATATTGACGTTTCAAATGAGTGCCGGACCGGCGTGGAGTTACATACATACCTGATGCAATCTGGACTTTGCCTTTCCTGTCAACGAATGGTCGGCTTAAAGGAATCACATCATCCTTTCCTGCAATACGGACGGTTCCAGGGACGGGAGAATGCACTCGTAACGTTTCCCGAACAACCCAATCCAAGTAGGGTAGAGCATTCAATTCATCCATCGTGGGTGTATCGGTGTCAACCCGTAACAATTCATCCCGCAGCTTGATCTGAGTGTCTGGACTTTGAGTCAGAGCAAAAAGAGCCCATGTTGTCGCAGTGCTAAGCGGGACGGTCAGGTACGTAGACTATCTTCTCCAATTTTTACTCACCTTGTGGTTTCGTGCCCGGCGACCAAGAAAGTCGGGACCTCTTTTAGGTATTGAGATGCACCAGAAGTCAAACAGATAGTAGAGATACTTACGGGCTAAAACGTCACTATCAGCCATGCGTTGATGTTCACCGACGCCAGAAGACATGTTGGCCTTAACAAGCAGTGAGAGAAGATCCCGAGCGGTCGAACTACCTTTCTCTCCACTTGCTCGAAGGCGGGCGTGACTTTCATCAAGAAGTTGATGCCCAATTCGACTCATGGTTTCGTGAGCTCTGGAAATTTCGGCGTCCCGTGGATCAGGCTTATTTGTGGTAAATAACCTTCTTAGTGACAAAGACGAAGGATCTTACGATAAAACGTAACACCGGAAAGAAGGTTTTGATAAACACCAACGGACTTGATCGCGTAGCAGTCGCAAATATTTTGGTAAATGCTTCGGTTAACTCGTTTGGGGTATGACTGGGGTTGAGTGAATTGAATTTGTAGTTGAAACCTTCGAGATACGTATTAGGAATAGGACGAATAAAAAGCGCCAATACAAACCGGCTAGACCAATAACATCCAAGGTCAACCGACTTAACCACGAGAGTACGTTAGTGGTGAGAGATCCTTGTGCGGCGCATTCTGCTGTCCACAAATCTCGTAACTATCGAAAATACCGCTCATCAACTTAAGGAAGGATATCAGACACGGAACCCCGTACCTGGAGAGACTTTTCAAGGAAAATGGTGTTAAGTTCACGAATTTGAGCGGGTCCAAAGGCCGGGTTCTGTTGACGTATAAGTTCAACGTCTACAGAAATCAGCGATTCTCGCCGCTCGGCATACGCACCATAGTCCTTCGCTGTAATCACAACGCCGGGGTTAATGAATGAACCATTCCATGCTTTGCATTAAATCAAGTACCTGCTGCTTGTGCTTTTCTCCTTCAACGACAAGGACACCTATAAACAAATTATTACTGAGGCGTTCACAAAGTTCATGGGGGAAAGATAACCTTTGCCGATAACGCGCCCTATGTTATATCGGCTATGGGGCGGTTTAGGGTAGTCGTAAGCGTTATTAAGAATGTGAGAAACTGCTCGTAGGTCGGTCGTGAACAACCGGTACCCCTACAAGACATAAGCATCTAGTAGGGTTGAATCATGAAGAGTAAAAATCTTACGCCAAGGATCCCTGCATATCTAATGGTAGGTCCGTATTGCTTGAACCACTTGTCCTGTAGATTACTGTCCTCCTGGAAACAAACATTAGTACCACGCACGTCATGCTTGTTATGCTCCTAGACATACCGACGCCCATATTTGCTTCAAATTCCCCGAAAAAAAGCTCGGGCTTTCAGGCCCAGGAAGATCACTGAGGGGAGAAGTATACTCGAGATAAAAGCTTTTGACGAGGTGATACAATCTGTAGGCCACAAGGGTGCCCAAGAACGTACATGCGATCTGAAGAAAGACCTGCATATCGATGAAGGGGAGATGGGAGATCTGGACGAATGTTCACTTAACGCCAATGATTTCTATCAGGCCTTTGTTATATCTTCCCGCTTCCACGGCTGCTTGACAACATTAGTAATTCGTCATCGTCCGTGAAAGGAACAGGTGTTCATTGATGACGCAATCACGGCAGGAACAGTACGGCCCGAGAGCCGGATCTAGCCCGAAATTCGTGCGCTAATTAATACAAGCCTCCAACCCGTGTCTTCGTCACGATTGCCGGACCCTCGTACCTCGGGTCCCGGCAACCTGACTACGACACGGGTTTTCGGCTTGTTGGGGCCCGCCCCAAACCTGGCTTATTACTTGGGACATTAATGGAGTAAAATCTTTGTTAAGAGACTCTAAGCTGCTGGAAATAGATGTCATCAGGGGATATAAACATAGTGATAAGTTGAGGCTCAAACAAAATATATTCCAATTCCCAATGTACATGTGAACTGAGTACTATGTATCTATATCTGTATCAGCTGTTTTGTTGGGATTTTGAGTGTAGCAGTCAGAGAGAACATGGTGATGTGGCTTGAACAATGTGTATTTCATGGTATGATACTTGGGAAGATGGTGGTAAGAAGCCAAAATTTAATGGTAATGATCAGTAAGGTAAATAAGGGCCTAAATAATGTAAAATAAAAAACAGTGGCTGATGGCTGTGAAACTCCATCATAGTAAGGATGCATAAGGATGTGCACCATACCATTAGGGACAGTTAGAGTTGCAATTATGGGTTGATTATGATGCCATGATTGGCACCGAAAGAACCTATTTCACAGTGGATGAGGCTTCTGAGAAGTCTGGTGCCCTTTTTTGGCAGCGGCGATTATGGTCAAAGGCATAATCAACCCATAATCAACTCATAATCACATAACTGACTCTGGAGTTGGTTATGCCATTGCGGTCAATTATGGTTATCCCGTGATTATGTCCCCATAATCGACCAACTCTGACTGTCCCTATTACAGATACAACTGTAGACTATACAAAAAGCCTTACCTATGATACAGTATGGCTGAGGCCAAATCTGTACCATATCATGGATCTGACTCTGGCAGCATCCATGTTTCACATCCTCAAAGATGGTCATGGTGGAGCTACTTGCAGAGTCTTAGAGATAGAATGCATCAATGATGAAATACCTGGCCATGAACATTGAAAATGGGAAAAGCTACATCTACCTGCCCTAAACCATCACATGCCCTGGTCTGAATCTGCCTTAGTCTGCTCTCACCTATGCTCCCAATGGTGTGGACTCATATCCATATATGCTGTACATATCCACCATAGTACAGACTGGATGTGGTGCACATCTCTAATAATACAGTGCATATTTTTAAGTCCATAAGAGATATTTTTGGACAGCTTACAGCCATATTGTCATGGTTGTATCCATAATGGTACCTTGTATGTCCCAAATTATTGATGACAGCTTGAATAACTGTTGCAACCCTTCCCTCCATCTTAAGCCCAGATTGTCAGAGACACTGATGAATAAAATATTCAAGCCATTACCACTTGCATTACCATGAGGAGTAGTTACAAAGAAAGATTGGCAGTTGTGTTGGAATTATGCTGATACATATTCATTTATAGACTGGAGCATCTCAGTAATGTACTCATGTACTCATCTTACTTGCCTGCTCTCTCGTCGCTATTGTGCTATCATAACCTGGGTGCAACCTGGCAATGCGGCAACATTCAAACTCAGCCGGAATGCACCGCGCGTGGCAATGGCCGGAAAATTCAAAGTCCGCTTATTATGTCATCTTCTTGCGACCTCTCTTAATATATAGATGTTAACTACCATAGAAAGGAAATAAAGTCATAACTAACAAGTACCCCAAGATGAGGACGCACTCCTGATGCAAAATTTTGGAACAGAGGAAGAAATCGGCGAAGCTGAGATGCAGAAAATGCAGGATTCATGATTTTCCGCTGCCGTTGATGTGTGATCCCTGGATGGAGATAAATATGGCGTGTGGACGACGCAGATGAGTAGACATTGTACCCTGGACTGCCCCAACCCAGGACCGAAAAGCGCTTTCAACTGTCGTTGAACATCCGATGGCGTTGGAAATCGGTGTCCGGACGTATGAAGGATGTATTGCAGGGTCCTTGGATCAGATAATACCAATACGTCTTGCTATATCACCCAAAGGTCCAATTGAGTACTTAAGTCACCAAAGATCGCATACACTCACCCCAAAACACCTACTAATATTTTTTACTACTATGGAGGAATTGCGAAAAAAGATGTTATTAGGAAAATCATGCACTTTGCGGGGCCACGCTGTGACGATCGCTGAAAATCTCAATGCTCGTCAAAACACTGATTTCGGCATTTGGCTTCATAAACAAACATCTATTGAAAGCATGTCAGCGATCTGGCAGTGAGATGTACAGACTTATATACTCCGAGAATAGAGCAGAAGCAAAGCGTAAGGCAAGTAAATATAAATGAGAATGAGAGTCGAGCCTCGACTCGTCACAAACTAATCTGCGACTTCCAATATTAAATCAGAGCCCTATTTGTTAAGCGCAGTTACAAGTAACGGGACTTGCGCTCCTTCCTCTGCCTTCCCTGGAACAATGGGGATCAAAGCCGTACCAGCAGGGCCATGCTGCAATTTGGAAGCTCCCTTCAGCATACTGAATTCGAAGTTACTCAAGAGCTCTGTTACCACAGATTGCAGCTCCATGACACTACAAACGTACAATCAGAGCTGGGAGCCAGGCATAAGATGATCTGTACTTACGCAAATCGCCATCTGTGGGTACAGGGATTGTTAGTCAGACATGAACCATTACTCTCAGCGCTCAATGTAGTACGTACCCAAGGCATCCACGAATACCAGCGCCTGTATTGGGAAATATCGTCAACAAAGTCTATGGAAAAGGAAATCTCAACGCTCACTAAAGGTCAGCCTGTCAAGCAATTGCCATACCATCAGTGAGCGAAACACACAAAGTGGATGGAAAAACCGTACAGATTCGAATAGACTCCCAGAGAGGTTTGATTAACTTCCCTTCCATCAAGAAAACGCTGGGGATTCCACTCGTCGGCATCTTCGCCCCACACAGACGGAAGTCTAGACGGTCCCGAATCAACGCGATGATTTCTTGTTCAATGAAGACGAAATATACACATACCGGTTGTAGGTATAGATGGAAGTCATGACAACTTGTCCCTTGGAAATAGGGATCTGCGAGTACACTTGGCCATCCGAAGTAGTTATAGGCTCGGAGAGAGGCAGGACGTCATCCTGGGCGGGTTGACGGAACAGGATATGCCCCAGAGGATGGAATCGGAGAACCTCCTGTTCAAGAAGATCATACAATAAGATCTGGTAGGATGCGACGACGACGACAACCCACTTTAATACAAGCATTTAGCCACAACATCGAATCGTAATCGTTCGATGTGAGAGCTCCGGAGGCATTCAATTTCGTTCGAGAAATCTCTTCACGTATCTTGGCTTGATCCTCAGGATGAAGACTCAGCTCATACAAAAGCCAGGCCATGGTGTTTGCGGTCGTGTCATGGCCGGCTAATACGAACGTCCTAATGATGTCAGTGAGCAAATGGAATGAGACACGAAGGACACGCAACTTACGCCAGCTGAGAATCGATTTCTCCATCATTCATCTGCTTCTTGGCATCGTCGTTGAGATGAGACATTGCTGAGGAAAGATGAGAACGAATGGGTAGAAGATAAATTCCATATAACATACCGAGGACATTAACGACGTCCTTCTCAGCCGGATTGACATCGTTCACCACTTCTTTCAGCTGCTTCTCGTAAATGGGCCGTGACACCTTCATCGCTACTTTTTTAAAGTGACTCATCCGCAAAGTTGCTCTACTGGGTATCCTTTCGAGCGGTACTAGCAACCATCCAGGAAGTATCCGCCAGAGCGCGGTATACAAAAGCTCCAGTGACGTTGGCCACATCATAGACTCGCCGCTATTCAAAAATGAGTACGTGAGATACTTGACAAAGTAAATCATACACACAAAAGATTATTAAGCGCAGCCATCAGTTCAGTCTGTCCACCATTGAGCGAGTTGAACTCGTATCGGAAAGACGCTAGCGAGTTAACCGTGTGAGTATACTTCGACGATCATGAGTGGAAAATGAAGACGCACTGATGCCTATAATATCCAGCGCAGCTTTGCTCGTCCATTCGAGCATATTAAGTACTCTGGCATTCTCGACGCGTTGGTTGATCTGCTCTGTGAGCTAAAGCCAACATAATGAGCCACTGTCATTAAAACCTATGCCCCTCCCGCACCTTCGCAGCTGACGCCTGGAAGACGTTCAGAAAGAGGCGCAGTTGAGATGCTGTGAAAGCAGGACCGAGGATTTTCCGTTGGCGTTGGTGGATTTCGTCTAACACTCCCAATTAGACGACAAATGTTGGAGACGCGGAATACAGCGGCGTACCCTTCACAGTGACTAATCCCGGTCCCATGGCAGCCCTGTTGAGACGATCCGTATCTCTCGTTTTTGGGAATCGATATCCAGAGGAACGGAATATATATTGCAACGCTTTCGGGTCAGCAACGGATAAAACATCTTGCTGCTTGAATTTCAGAGTCATTAACCGAGAGATAGACAAAAGCTGCCGACCCCGAAGCATCCCTTAGTGCGGTATACGGCGCCATATTGCTGATACCATTTCATCTCCAAATCTCCGACGTGCTGACGTGCGCGAAGGAGGTGTTCATGACCTGTTATATTCAGAATATAGATCATACAATGGGGCAGAGATGACAAACCAAAGAGAGCTGAAGGACTCGGAGGTCCAAGAATCTTCCAGACTATAGATTTGCGTCCTCTAAAGAGTAGAAACACCAAGGTGAGGAACAATGCGACTGCAGGGAAGACAAAGTAATGTGTGACGGATTGCATGTCGTACGGTTCGACGGGAGGATGCTAATAAGCACGGGCTTTTATCAGTGTACACAACTGAGTCCGTCATGAACAAGTCCCGGATTTTGGTGAAGAGAGTGGCAACATGTGCCAAGAATTTCAGCAAAACGGCCCCGCGGGTTACAGCATCTGTGTCAAGTCATCAGAAGAAGCTGCTAATTTCGATAACCTAAGCGCATTGTACCAAATAAACTTTCAGGAAGACAGTCATGGAACATCGATTAAACGTGAGAACTAGTGCAAAACGGGCCCGTCGAATCTTAGCTCACCAAAAACAGAAGGGGCCCGTCGCAGCACTTATTCAGATAAGCCCTGTCATCAATTCCTCTGGGGGAATTAGTGCCCCGACCAGACGAATTAGCGAACAAGGGTCGTCGTGCGGTGAGAGGTCGGCTTCCTGTTTTGTAAATGGAGAGCCTACCACCGAAGGATGGCTATCCTTCACATCATTGCACTGGACTTATGAGTCAGTGGAGCGAAGTTCAGATACTTGAAAATGACTTGCCAGAAAACAGACAGGGTTCATTGAAAGGCACGGGTCGTTGTTTAAACCTTTCAGAGCTGACGATGGCATGATCATTATCTCCGAGTAAGATATTGCCGATACTAACAACTCACTGCAAACAGGGAATCCCTTCGTTTGGATCCCTAGAATTGGATAAAAGTTGGTACTGCACTATAAAAAGATGATAGGCCGTTTCACCTCGTATCTTAATTTGCCGGCGTGAATATCTTCGGTAGACATCACATCTTTACTTGTCACTCAGGAATGAATTCACATTTGAGCTATCCAATGAAGGACAAAGAGCTTTATATCGCGGTCATGGCATGGCCAATCTAGGTTCGTCCTAGTATCTATCCAGAGTCAACACGCTGGTCTCACAAAGCAAGAATGCGACCTTTTTCACCTCGATGCTTCTTGTATATCATCACTGCGGGGTTGACTGAGTCAATGGAACCAATGAATTTCAAATGCTTAGAGATGGTCCTCAATGACGCTAATGGCACCAATCGACCTGGAGCCGCGAAATAGGGAAGATGGCAAGCCAGACGAAACGATACTCGTACCACGGTCTATCGCCGTTCAATTCGATGGTTACGATCCATCGAACCTTGGATAAGAAGGCGAGAATGCTGCTACAAAGGGCGGAAAAAAATAATCTGCAAGGGAAGAATTACCCATGACATTGACCGGGATCAGCCGGAAAGAGACAGGCCCAGTGCACACAATGCGAGAAGAATTACAAAAAGGCTGGCAAGAGTTCGATTAGAGAACGAGGCCTGCAATGTGCATTACAGGACTACCGGCAATGTTTAGTAACACAGGTCGGCCGGCGCAAAATTGGATGTAAGATTACTAGACCTGCAGGCACAAAATCGGCATAATGTCAACGCGGAATATATGGTGCACGTACCTCCCGGACTACTGCTGAGAGCCCTCCATTGGCGACCACAGTCCTAGCATGATAGCACGAAACAATACATGTCTCTTGAAGGGATCCTCCACGTCCAATTCCTTTAGCGGTTACGATCTATCTGGCATATGAGCGGGGAAGGTGTAGGGGTTTGACCTAGAGAGCTGCCATTGGCAATACTGCAGCTTCGGAGGAATAGCAAACACACCTTCGGTGCATAACTCACGCGTATGAACAAGCCTCTCAACATCTACTCACAGACAGGCGACTTCGATAGGAGCGTGTTATGATACACGTAGGCCGAGTCCGATTTAGAATTGCACGAACAGTCACTGGCGGCAGGGCGGTGAGAGTATTGAATGCATCCAGACCTGCAGACACGAAATCAGCAAGGCATCAGTGTGAAAGAAACGATGCACGTGCCGCCCTCCACTATCGATGTGAAAGTTTCAACCCTACATCGGCTGCTACTATTCCGGCGCAACAGCAGAAACCAACACGTTTCATCGGGGGATCCCCAGGTTGGACTGGCTGTGCTGTTATGGCTACGATTCACCGGGAGAAGAGACGAAGGCTTCGACCTGCACAACTCAAGTTATTAACACCTCGACATCGAAAGGACAATGCACGCACCTCTATCGTATACCCGTACCGCGACGCGCGCCCGGCGACTTCAGCGGCCCTTCCAACAATCCTAGCAGCAGTGTTCGCTTCGCCCAGAGACTCTAGTCGTTGAGTATTCCATGAGGATGATGGTAATACCAGCATCTTAAAGCGGCCTGGAAACCGAGCGAGAAGATTGACAATATCGTGACCGTCTTGGTCTAAGGTAGACGTTTCCCACGCTCTGCCAGCAATACGACCATGTGATCTAAACACGGTCGGTCAAATCCTCTCCTAAATTCAAATTTTGGGCACCATTTCCGTCCCAGCCTTCGCTGACGAACTATAAATATCGAAACATGGATTTACGTGGAGGAGGCCACCGATTCAAATGATCACTGAACAGGCAGGCAAGAATCCCATTCACTGATTACGGCTCCTATCATCAAGCCTTTACTCTGAGATAAGTCCCAAGTCAAAACGAAAATAAAATACAAAAATCGCATTCAAATCTTTGTATAGCAAGGCCTCGGATTGAACGAGGAGTGATTTCCACAAAATCCCTGCTTGGCGAGGACTCGAACTAGTGATGCGTACTGTTACAGACTAGGCCAGAAGTACTGTATAAAAGCGTCTCGTCACTAGCAAAGGAGACGGCGCTGACAAGGAGAGACATATGCCATGCCTAGGGTGAAAGGCTGCCATACATAACATTCGTGCATCGAGCAATGATTATTACTGTCTGAAATGTTTGTGCAGAACGACTTCATCGTATTATGTCCGAGACGCGGAGAAAAGAGTTTCACATAAAAAGCGGCTTTACAAGACATCGCACATAGCAGGACCTAGGATCCAACGAGGAGCTACTTGGGCAAGGAAGTGGTTCAGCCATCGCTTTCCATACCGAAGCACGAGAACAAGCTCCAAGGACTCCCCATTAATGTCACGAATCTCTGAAAATGAGAACACTTTTTGAGTCAAATGTAGAGATGGTGTCTGCACTGTAGCAACTCCGAGGAGATATCCTGTGTCTAGTGTTCGGTGCGCCGTATCGAACAAAATGATTCATCTTGTTCGATACGCCGCAGCTAGCTTGTAATAAAAAATGTTCTTTTTTTGGCAGATTCCTGCCAACGCGGAGTCCTTTGAACTTCTTTTCGTCTTTTGCACCCGTCTAAAATGTTGGCCTAAGAGAGCCTTGGGTGAACAGGATTCTCACCTGCCTGTTTGGCCACCTCGTTCGGGTCAGGGTTCTCCATTGACAGGACATGGATCCGTGTTTTGGTATTTATTGGTCCTAAGCAGATACCGTAGAGGAAGACGGTGATTAAATAAATAGTATTTGCATTGAGGGGAATTTGGGAGTGTTTAGGTCACATGCTCGTTTCGGAGGTCGTGGGAAATGTCTACCCTCAACACGACGACGACGTCCGACGGAATTTTTTTTGTTTTGAACTTTCGTTTTGCGCTCGCTCCAACATCCAACCCGCTCTGACGCAGCCTCATGAAGTACTCGACGATTGGCCGTACACCAGGCTCTGAGTGCTGTTAGGATTGTTGGAATGGATGCTGAAGTCGGACGCAGTAATACGGACAGAGGATAGAGGTGCGCATCGTTCTTTCGATGTCGAGGTGTCACTAACTTGGGCTGTCCAGGGTGAAGCATTTGCCTCTGCTTTCTGTGAATCGTAGCCATAACATCTCGGCTCATCCAACCGAGAGGATCCCCTGAGGAAACGTACATTGATTCCTGCTGTTGTACCAGAATCGTGACTGCTGATATGGGGTTGGTAGTGAAGGGAGGTGCGAGCATTGCTTCTTTTGCCTTGGCGTTTCGCTGATTTGTGTCTGTAGATCTGGTAACTTCACGCGTAATGTTAACCTGTGTTATCAAAGACCGTCAGTACTTTTGTAATGCGCATTGCAGGCGTCTTTCTCCAAGAAATTTTTGGCCGGCCTTTTTGTAATTGCTCTAGCACTATGGCACCCGGGCCTGGCCTGATGCTTCTCCTGGTGGATCCTAGCGAGTGTCATGGAAGACTGTTCGCTTGCCGACCATTTTTTGGCGCTTTGCAGTAGCCTTCCCACCCGTTGATCCATGACTCGATAAATCGTAACCGCCGAGTAAATTGAGGGCAAGGATCCTCACAAGAGATGTGCGCTGATTTGGGGTACTATGACAGAACCGTGTCTGTCAATAAAAAGTTGGCAATGATGCATCGCTTCTTCTGCCTTGAGACACCTTCCCAAATCTGTTTCTGCAGGTCGACTGGTATCCTTTGTGTCACTGAGGACCGTACGCGCCCCTCTAAACGTTCGGCATTCATTGGTTCCATGGACTTGGCTAACTCCGCACTGATGAGATAAAGGAAGCACTGAGGTGAGATAGGTCGCATTCTTGCCATGTGAGACGGGCGAGTTAACTCCCGGTAAATGCTAGGATGGACTTAGGCATCGGTTATGCCGTGAACTAGGATATACGACTTTGATATTCCTTGATAGCCCAAATGTGAATTCGTTCCCCAGTGACAAGTGAGGACATGATGTCTGTTGAAGGTATTCATACCTGCAAATTAACATACGAGGCGAGACAGCTTATCATCTTCTTGTAGCATAGTACCAATTTTTGTCCATCCTAGGGCTCCAGGCGAAGAGATCCCATGTTCGCAATGAGTGTTGGTATCGCCGATATCCTTACTCGGGGATATTGACTATATGCCGACAGCTTGTGAGCCCTCAGAAAGGTTTAAACAACGAACCATGTCTTTCAATAAGCCTTGCCATCCTTAAAGTAAATTTCAAGTATCCGAACTTCACTTCGCCGTTAATACTGACTCAAAAGTCCAGTACCATGCGGAGGTTAGCCGTGCTTCGGCAGTAAACTCCACATTTGCAAGAACGAAGACAATATTCCACCGCACGATGACCATTGTTTGCTGAGTCTTTTTGCCGAGCTGGTTCCCCCAGAAGTTTTGATGACAGGGCTTATCTGACTCAGCGCTGTGGTACACCCCTCGCGTCTTTCGTGAGCCGAGATTCGACGGGCCCGTTTTGCAGAAATTCTCACGTGTAATCAAGCTTCCAACTAGTTGACCTGTTGTGAGTTCATTCGTTACTATGCGCTAGGTTGATGAAATAGGCGGCTTATTCTGACGCCTTGACACAGGTCCTCTGACTCCACGGGGCCGTTGTGCTGAATTTGTTGGCAGGTGTTGTCACCCTCCTCACCAAATCCGGTATGTACTTCTTTAAGACGGGCTCAGTTGAGGTTTACTGATAAAAGCCCGTCCTTGTTGACGTCCTCTTCAGAGCATTTCTTTCGAGCCGTACGACATGCAATCGATCACAACTTACCTCGTCTTCCCTACAGTCGCTTTGTTTCTTGCCTTCGCGTTTCTGCGCTTTAAGGGCCGCAAATCAATAGTCTGGAGGATTCGTGGACCTCCGAGTCCTTCGACTCTCTTAGGTTTGTTGTCTCGGCCTCATCGCCTGGTCTGTACTCTAAATATAACAGGTCATGAATACCTCCTCCGTAACCGTCAGCACTTGGGAGACTTGGAGATGGAATGGTATCAGCAATACCGCGCCGTATACCGCACTAAGGGATGTTTCGGGGTGAGCATATTTTGTTTATCTCTCATCAATGTCTCTGACATCCAAGGCAGCAAGATGTTTTGTCCGTTGCTGACCCGAAGGCATTGCAATACATATTTCATTCTTCTGGATACCGGTTCCCGAAAACTGGAGACACGAATCGTATGTTCGAGGCTATCAGTGGACGAGGATTAGTCGCTGTGGAGGGTATGCCTACTGGTTCTGCGTCTCCACCGTTCTCCGTCTAATTGGCGCTTTAGGCGAAATCCACCAACGCCAGCGGAAAATTCTCGGGCCCGCTTTTACAGCATCCCAACTCCGACTCTTTCTGACGGTCTTCCAGGCGTTAGCCGTGAAGGTGCGAGAGGGACATGGGATTTCATGACAATGGCTCACTCGGTTACCTTAGCTTACGGAGCAAATCAATCAGCGTGTTGAGGGTGCTCGAGTGCTCAATATACTCGAATGGACAAGCAAGGCTGCATTAGATATCATAGGCATCAGTATGTTTTCATCTTCCATTCACGATTGTCCAAGTAGGTTCACAGTTGACTTGCCAGCGTCTTTCCGATATGAGTTTAACTCTCTCGATGGTGGACAAACCGAGTTGAGGGTGGCCCTCAATAATCTTATGTATGCATGATTCACTTTAGGTGTAGTATCTTCCGTACTCACGTTTGAACAGCGGAGATTCTATGATGTGGCCAACGTCGCTGGAGCTTCTATGCTCCGCGCTCTGGCGTATACTTCCTGCGTGGTTGCTTGTACCGCTCGAGTGGCTGCCCAATAAACAGACCATGCGGCTAAACCACTTCAGAAACCTTGCGATGGAGGTATCTCGACCGATCTTTGAGAAACAACTGAAAGAGGTGGCGAACGATGCCAATCCGGCTGAGAAGGACCTTGTTAATGTTCTCGGTATGTGAGATGAATTTTATCTTTGACCTCTTTTTGACCCTTGCTCAGCAATGTCTCATTTCAACGAAGATGCCAAGAAGAAGATGAACGATACAGAAGTTGATTCTCAGCTGGCGTAAGTTAGGTGTCCTTCGTGTCTCATTCCATTAACTAGCTGAAATCATCATTAGGACGTTCGTATTTGCCGGCCATGACTCAACTGCAAACACCATGTCCTGGCTTTTGTATGAGCTGAGCCTTCACGCTGAGGACCAATCGAAGATACGTGAAGAGATTGCTCAAACGAAATTGAATGCCTCCGGAGCTCTCACATCGAATGATTACGATTCGATGCTGTGGCTAAATGCTTGTATTAAAGTGAGCCATCGTCGATCGAAGCCACCAAGTCTTAATGTGTGAACTTCAACAGGAAACTCTCCGTTTACATTCTCCTGGACATTCCCTGTTCCGTCAAGCCGCGCAGGATGACGTCCTGCCCCTCTCCGAGCCTATCACCACTTCGGACGGCCAAGTGTGTTCGCAGATTCCCATATGCAAGGGACAAGTCATCCTGGCTTCCATCTATACCTACAATCGGTGTGTATAATTCGTTTTCATTGAAGAAAGAATCGTTGATTGTGGTCTAGACTTCCGTCGGTATGGGGTGACGATGCCGACGAGTGGAATCCTCGTCGTTTCCTTGACGGTCGGGATGTTAAGCAAACCTCTCTGGGAGTGTATGCTAATTTGTACGGTTTTGTCTGTTTTGCTTACTTCGCTCGCTGATGATACCTCGATCGTGTGACAGGATGACCTTCAGTAAGTTTTGAGATCTCCTTGGCGCTAAACATTGTTGATGATCTTTACCAATACAGGCTCTGGCATTCGTGGATGCATTGGGTACGTACATTGAGTGTTGCGAGTAATGCTTCAAGTCTGACCAATGAACCCCGTATCCGCAGATGGCGATTTGCGTAAGTATGGATCAGGTTATCGCTGTCTCTGAGCTCTGATTGTTTTGTAGTGTCATGGAGGTGCAATCCGTAGTCACAGAGCTCTTGAGTAACTTCGAATTCAGTATGCCGAAGGGAGCTTCTAAGCTGCAGTATGGTCCTGCTGGTCCGGCTTCGATCCCCATCGTTCCAGGCAAGGCAGAGGAAGGAGCGCAAGTCCCGTTACTTGTAACCGTGCTTAACAAGTAGGGCTGTGATTGGATCTCTGATGCCCCAGATTGGTTTGTGAGTTTTAGAGACTCACAACATTGCTGATCACAAGTCGAGGCCGGACCCTCACTCTTGTGCATACTATTTACTTACACTTAGCTTCTGAAGAGGTTTCGGATTATTTAAGCCTGTACATTTCATTGCCACGTCGCCGTCATGTTTTCAATAGACGTTGTGAAGCCATAAATCAGTTCTTTCGATAAGCGATCTTCAGTGAATGTCACGGCGCAGCCCCGTATACTGTACAGTCTGCAGGATGTGATTTTTCCAAAGAAAATTTTCCGTAATTGCTCCATAGCAAAGAGTTAAGTTGGAGTACAAACTCTGTTGAGCGACTGTTGAGGTTGTTGACTCGGCCCGCCGGGATTCAAGGCAAGGACGACCCGCGCCACATGGAGTTGACCTCGTCATACAATTATCTTCGACCCGTCATAGCTCTTCGCGTATAGCGAAATGACGAGCCCGTCTTCCTTCAGCCCTTTCAACCGTGTTACATCAGCTGAGGACAAAGACACAGGCAAATCCACATTGACCTGGACAGTCTTCAAAAACGAGCTCTTCCACCTTACAGCCACAGCGTCAACGAACACCGTGTCAAAAAACTTAGCAGCTGTCTCATCCGTATCGCCAACACGTATGAAGTGGTGGAGGAAAATGAGCGTCTTGAGATGCGGCACCAAACCATCATGAGCAATAATGGTCCTGAGGCAAACATTGTCAGCTCGCCGCCATCGAAAGAACTCTAAGCTCAGAGATGCGAGTTAGGGAGAGCGTTCGAGGATGTCAGAAAGGTGGCGGTTCGGTAACAAGGCTGAGGTCAGCCACGATCCAGTGTTTAGAATGTGCACGGAGTATTTGGAAGAGTGCCTTGAACTTTTCGTTCTCTTCTGGGGTGGTACGCTTTGCGATAGATCGGAACACAAAGCGAAGATTTTGACAACGTTTCACGATAGTTCTAAGCATGGAGCAGGGGTCTTTTCTGTGTGCGAAGCGATGGCTAACAATAAAATAAAACGATGCCCGTACATTCGAGTTCACAGAATTAGCGTACGTTTCCCCAGGTTCAATTCGCCGGGCTGTTATGGATAAATTCACCGAGAAGAGAGGCAAATGTTCAAGCTGGACAACCCAAGTTGGTTCAATACACCTCGACGTCAAAAGAATAACGCGTGCACCTCTGTCCGACTTGTGCGTCCTCCTATCAGCGTTCGGATGTCCAATTGTCGAGTATCTCACGAGATTCATAGAAGGGTCAAAGAGCAGGTTGGAAATTGGAGCAAGCTCAAAGCGAAGATTGATTGACAACAGCCGAAATCGTGTTTAGGGCAGACGTTTCCACAGTTTGCGAAACGACCATGTGACCTAAACACGATCGGTAACTTCGAAAGGTTCTCTCCTCAGTTCAAATTTTGGGCACCACCTTCGTCCCTGACAAACAATAAATATCAAAACACGGATTTACGTGGAGGAGCCAGGAGGCCACCGATTCGAACGAACACTGAACAGGCAGGCAAGAATCCCGTTAGCTGATTATGGCTCCGATCATCAAGCCTTCACTCTGATATTAGTCCCAAGTCAAAACGAAAAGAAAAATCAAAAAAATCACATTCGAATGTCCATTTAGCAAGGCCTCAGATCGAACGAGGAGTGATTTCCATGGAATCCCTGCTTGGGCAAGGACTCGAACTAGTGATGCGCACTATTACAGACTAGGCCGGAAGTCCTGGGTGGAAACATTTCACTTTTTGTATTAGTAAAGGAGACGGTGCTGACAAGGAGAGACATGTCATGCATGGGGTGAAAGAATCGAGCAATGATTAGTACTGTATCACAATTGTGGTGCAGAACAACTTCAGCGTAGTGCGTCAGAGATGTGGAGAAAAAAGTTTCATATAAAAGGTGGCATCACAAGACGTTGCGCATGGCAGGACCTGGGATCGAACGCGGAGGCTCCTTCTGCAAGGAAGCGGTTCAGCCATCGCTTGTTATGTCAAAGTATGAAGAGAACTTCAAAGGACCCCGTGTTGTCACGAATCTCGGAAAACGAGAACACTTTATTATTCAGTCGCGAAGATGGTGTCTGCACTGTAGCAAATCTGGGAGGTAATCACATATCTAGCGTTCGAGCCTACAATATATCAGCTCCCTCTTAACATCCCTCAAAAAATACAAAACACACCTCCAGCTCCGTGTTGCACTGTAGGCCGAGGATCAGTCGCACCGGTACCGTTATCTTCTGATAAAGTGAACATAGCGACAACCACTATAATGAAAAGTGAAGTGATCCTGATACGGAAGCTGAAGCACAGAGGAGGAAACGCACAAGTGAGAACCACCGCAAGGAGGGACTCGAGCTGTGTGTCGGAGATCAGTCAAAGGCTATCTTCGGCATGCGTCAACTGCGAAAAGTGCTTACCTTGAACGTTTGAACAACCCTGCAGTCAGTTGCTTATAATGAGAGGAAATCACTCTGACCGCATCAGTGGAAACCTCCAAAAGACACCGCCACCGATATCCAGAGTGTCCAACGTTCGATGACAAACGTGGGAGCAGCCACGAAAACCTATGTACAAGCATTGGCGTCTCCTGCAGTAACGACGTCTTCAAAGGTGCCGAGTGGTCGATGGCTAGTCGTAACATCCTGCCTTAAATGATAATGGTAACGTATAAGGAAGAATCGTGGTGCGACCAGCCAGGAATCGCATACAGCGAGGAAACGCAATTCTTGAGGTGTCCGACCACACATACTGTGTTCCGGAAGAGAGGACGCTCGAGTCTACCTGCAAAGCCAACTTTAACGAAAGCCCAATAATTAAATCACGCGTACGCACCTCCCTCCAACCCTGCCCTATGTCCTATCACGGTTTAGAACTGCGTCTGCTCCCGTTCCTTCCTATGGTGCTAGCACCGTGACTTGAAAACTGGAGCCATGTGTACAAAGCCCAGTGTCTTGTTGGAGTAGTCGTGAAGTTGGAAGAGGAAGAGGAAGAGAGGCACGTACAGAATGTTCCCATGGTAAAATACGCGGTGCATGTGATCAATTCTTTCCCTCTCCGGAGATATGGCCCGAGGTTCCATAACAACATAATGCGCATACATCTTACTTCCTCCCATCCCCGCACACCCCCATACCTGTGGAAAATCCCACCTTCTCAATAACATGTGGAGCCTACGAGCAGGGATGAAGACTCTCTTTCCTTCTCGTCGATAAGAACATACAGAAGAACTTGAAGGCTTCGATCATCGTATCAGCCTTACAAAGGATTCGGTGGTTAACGTTTAACCTTAGGGCTCTGAGCGCCTGTAACGTCGAAGGAAACCGCCCAAGGTTTCATGTGCGCGCATGCTTTCTTCGACCTGCACATCTCACTGACTTTGGCTATATAGCCAAGTCATTGCCACTGCCTCTCTACCCGATGAATCGTAATCATAACAGCCAAGCCCACCGAAACTGTAGTAAAACACGCATTGATGGAGACCTCCGGTGCTACGCTATATCTTAGCTCGGTTGATAGTGGATGTATGGGCGTTGTTTCTTTCGTTTTACGTCTTGCTGGTTTCATGGTCTGCAGGTCTAGACACCCGACCACTCTGCGCCATTAGCACCCTTCTAAAATAAAACTTGACCAGCTTTCGACTCGATGTGTTGATGTGACCTTTGGTAGCTGCGCGCACAGACTACACAATTAGAGAAGATAATTAAATTTACCAACAAAGGAGCCTTACCGTAAATGTACCTTTCGAACCGGCCCACACGTACCATACCGCACATTCTTGAAAGGCCAGAGTGTTGCAAGCAATGAAAGTAGAGAATCACAGTTTGCCATGGCGGTTTTGAAAACAGTCGTCACTTTGCTTACTCGTTTTTACGTATCTTCATTTTGCGAAACAGCCGGTGGGAATTCCATCTTTTATCTCATACTCTTCTCGCTAAAGAAAATGTTAGTTGGTTCAGAGAGCACACAGGCTGAGTAAATATTTTACTCTGGGAAATCTTCTGATTAGTCTTTTGTAAATGAAACGACAAGATGAATGGAACACACTCACAGCTAGACCATCGAGGTGTGGAATATTGATGACCCTGTGGCTGTGCGAGCTGGCGCGATGTCCAGTTAGCCCGAGTTTTGCTGAGTAAGGATTTACTAAGAGAAAGAAAGTACTAGAAGATACAAAATGGTATTTAAGTAACTAGATTTCGTAGTATTCTGTACTCGTTTGCCTTCTAAGCAAACATTAACTACTTGCTAGGCAAACATGCCTGAGCACACGGTGTGCGTGGTATACAACACGAGGTTCAGGGCATCCTCACTGAAAGGGTCACAATAAGCATCTCGAAAAGGATGTCATCACTGTGGATGAGGCTGTGTATGCTGCTATAAAAGCAAGGTGAGTGCCAATCCGAACACATCATGTTCCTCAGTTTTTGAAAAGGGAAAAGGATCTGGAAAATAACTGAAACTTCGTACCCCAAATTTCAATTAACAAATGTCAGACTTAGTACTCTAGTGATTGCCAACAATATAAACGCCATACAAATAAATGAAGGTGTAAGTTAAGCTACGAAAATATAAAGTTCTTCACTCAAGAACTCATGATATAATCAACACACATACATATTACTATCCATAAGAGTCCTAATCTCTTTCAGACCATAGCAATCCCGGAAGCTCTCCGATGTCTAATGGAAGAATGCCTCCGACCCCCACCAGGCATAGATGTCTCACAAACACATGGTATGGTACACAGACTAGATTCCAAAGGGGGGGATTTGTGCTTCATCACATCACTTGGCACCAGAGCAATAGCTAGGATAGGCACCAGACCCTAATGGTGTCATATTAGCACCCGGCAGGAGAAAGCACCAAGCTAAAGCTCACAGTACTCATGGACACAACAAGGAGTGGGCAACTCGTATGCATGTCACTTTTGATGTAAGCAGCCAAAAATATAGTCGGTACCACAGCATATAATACTGAGGATAATGCGATGACTTTGATCCAGAGCCAGCGGATCTCCTTCTCAATATGACATATGATGGCCAGCATACATGACAGCATTATGGAGTAGGGCTGCGCGCCGTCACCAGTATTGTACGGTTTTCGGTAACCGTTATACGGAATACGGACCGAAGCCGAACTGCACCCTAATGGCCATTTGTACGGTACGGTGTACTGGTTGTTCCAGTCGCTGTCAGGAGCTCCAACAGACAGCCGTACAACGTCGTATTACTGGCGTATATTTTAAATACTTTTGTAGTCTTATCTAGAGCCTTTTCCTGAGTAAATTTTTGACACAAAATAGCCATGAGCCAATTCCTTTACTTTGCCACTCCTTCAAAGTTTGACTATTCGCCACCTCATCAATCTCTCACTCGCATTCAGGCAATGCATGTAACCTTACTTTATTTTTTGGGCACCTCTGGCCTCACTCAACATGGCCCATTTGTTCTCTCTGTACCTAATGTTTGTGATTTTGTCATATTCACACATAAAATAACAGGGGACTGCGCTTGTAAGTCTATATGAGTAAATATATTTTGCACGGTCGTCAACGGCCTGTAGACGGCCGTAAAGCACCCTATACCGACACCGAACAAAGCTTTCAAACTAAGCATACATGTACGGTATACGGATATTTCCAGTGACCTGTCTGAGACCATGGCTTTACGGCCATATACCTGTGTACGGTACGGTGCGCAGCCCTATTATGGAGAATACCATAGAGAAATAGGGAAGCATTAAAGTAATCTGGGCCTTGCATGCATCTCCTGGAGGCGGTATAGCAGTTATCTGATGGAGACCAAAGCCTGTGAAAACTGGGTTGGATGTCAGTTCTGATTTGATGACGATAAGGATGAAATGAACAGACTTGTTCCGATGATAGTACATAGTCCTGGAATGATAGCGAACATCCATCTGCGACCAGAGAGGATCCAGCAGTGACATATCTGCACAATAACTTGTATCAGCTCATTCCAGCAGGCAAGCACAATGGTATCTACATACCATGGTGCAACTGATAATGATGATACTGGCCATGAAGGACGTCGAACTCAAAAGGATCCACCCAGGTGAATAAATATATGTAGCCTGCTCTGGTGTGTCTTTGTCTTGACGTCTTTTCTACCATATGCCATTCTAATGCCTGTCCCAGTGGTCTGCGATAATGGCAGAAGTCGTCTCACCCGGTGTGGACTGGTCATCATGATATACCTCCTTACAACATCCCCTCTCGCTGCTCGACCGATATTTGTCCAATGGAAGGATGATGAAATGACTCTCCAGACCGTGCTGATCACCAAAGCAGTGTGAAATGCTGAACAAAATATGATTTGAGTAAGCATTGGCACTATTTCAGATAGAGTGAAAAGAGCACCATAAAGCAGTGATTCAAAGGTGTTTGTTGTCAGCATTATCGCATGGTCTAGTGTACAGCCCGGGTAGCCTGGGTCATGCCGGGTTACCTGGGTCAGGACTTGCTCGGGCCGGGATCGGGTCACAATCTTGTCACCCATGGCCCGCCCGTCAGACCCGTCAGACCCGCCTCAACTGCAATACCAATTTTACCACTGATAGTCTTATCTGCTTCCATGGAGGCTTTTTTTCCCAGAAACTTTCTTTTCAAAACTGTATAGCTACACAGTTGTATTATCTAAGACAGTGAAATTGTCATAAAAATCCTACCAAACATCGCAGCGATTCTTATGGCTGGCAACGCTGACCCTCTCATTCTTGAAGGGAAGCGCAAGCGAGCTGAGACCGAACGCCAACGTCTCAGTGTTCAGCAAGCAGCTGAGGAATCTTCTGAATCACTCTCATCCCTGTCTTCCTCCATTAGGCATGCTTCAAAAAAAGCAAAACTTATGGTCAAAAAGGCGAGCTCGGCAATATCCAAGGCTGGTGCTGCTGTTAAGAGGCTCGCTCATCACAAGAAAGCTGCCAAACCTGATCATGATACCAGTAAGCAATACAAATCCTGGTTCCTAGTAGTTACTCACCATCTTGTGCTAGCTGCTGCAAGCCAGGGATGATCATCAACAGCTCGGATGGAGCCTGATAACGATAGTCTTCCAGCACTTGAGGAAATCAGCAATGATGATGACGATGAGGACCGTGAACGTGAAAAAGAGGACAGCAGTCACGATATGGATGCACCCTCAGATGTTGGTGCCTCTGAGTCCATGGAAGAGGCCCATCTTGGTACGTTCTAGAATTCTTGTTAGATGCTGCTTTCACTGAATAAATTTTCCTAGAAAAACTCGCTCAGCTCTGGAAAGCGGCAGCATATGCCTTCTTTGCCCCACTTCCCGAGATTGAGTATGACTCCAACAGTCGTGTATTTCATGCCTTCCAGTGCCTGAATTGTACATGTAAGGTCACATGCTATCCTGACACTGCGGATGCTGGCTCTACTGGTGCTCTATGGCATCACATCCATAAATGTTGGGGAGATGATGTTCTCGCTGCCGCAGACGATGCTAAGGACTTGAAAAAATCCCGGGAGATTGTTGGCAAGGAGTTGGCAAAGTCGAAGCCTAAAAATGGTTCGATCGTTATGATGCTGAAACGGTTTGGATCGAAAATCGTGACATATGCTACTCACTCACATACTAAAACAGAAGTTTGGTGAGCACCACATTTTCGCTGCATGCATCCTAATAACTCACTTCTGGTTAGTGCTGAAAGTGTGCGCTGGTGCGCTGAAAGTCTTCGTCCCTTCAACTTGTTCGCAGATCATGGCTTCAAATGTCTGATGAAAACAGGCCGTCCTCAGCACTATATTCCTCATCCAACTACAGTCTCTCGTGATACTAAGACAGTCTTTGCTAAAACTTGCAACCACATCTCTAAGTATCTCCGAGTAAGTGAGATTTATGAGTATATCACAGATGACTCACCATTGCTCTCGCAGAAGCTCACCAGGATGTTAAGCTTTGCAACTGATGCATGGACATCTCCAAATCACCTGGGCATATGTAGCATTGACTGTTCACTTCGTTTCAGAGGATGGGACTCCCACAAGGATGGTACTTGACTTCGTCGAGGTCCCAAAGGTATCTGCTGTGCGTTAGAGACCGATCATCACTTACCATTTCTATTTTAGTCTCATAGTGGCGAAAATCTGGCAGACGTGCTACGGCAGATTATAGAAGACTTTGGAATCTCAGGAAAGGTCAGTACTATAACCATTAACTGCGAGAATATTTTTCACTTACTGGGTATAGATGCTTGCAATCACCTGTGACAATGCAACTAACAACGACACGATGATTGACCACCTTGCTGTGCATATTGACAGCTTTCCAGGCAATACAAACCGAGTCCGATGCTTCGCACACATTGTTAACCTCGTCGCTAAGAGTCTCTTGAGGCAGTTTGACATGGTCAAAGGTGCAGATACTGATTCTGAAGGAGATGAAGGAGGGAGTAGTCTGCAGCAGTTAGCTATGGATATCAACCTTGAAGATACTGATCTGAGGGACAGTGGGATGGGCCAGGATGACACTGAGGGGTTAGTTGATGTTCTGCGTGACATGAAGGAGGCCGAGCGCGAAGCATTTGAGCTTGACACGGCACCTATTCGGTCAGCACTTGTAAAGGTCTGTAATAATCAATAGACATACCTCTGGTATTAATTCCTCTCCCAGATACAGGAAGCTCTGCTTCAAGATTGTGCATTCTAGCATGCTACTCCTACCATGATGGAAGGAGTTGCTGAAAGCTGAGGGGATGAAGGAGAAAGTATTGCCGCATGATGTGTCAACTCAGGTGGAACTCGACCTTCGATATGCTCAACGTGGTCATTCAGTATCAAGGTGCAATCAAGAAATTCACCGCAGATGTGGACAATGACTTGCATGCATTTGAGCTGTCAAGAGATGAATGGAAGGCTGTGCAAGACCTTTGTGATGTCCTCAAGGTGACCATCAGTGATGTTATGTCAGCATGCTTCTTTTTCACTTACTACCACAACTCCTGCTGCAGGTCCTCAAAGATGCTACCTTATACTTCTCTCGGTCAGGTATTCCAAGCCTCGCAACTGTAATTCCAGCCATGGACGTCATCGACAAGGTTTTCGCCACTGCAGCAGTCAACGACACCAAGTTCTCTGCGCCTATTCGGGCCAGCCTTCTTGTTGCCAAGCAAACCTTGAATCAGTACTACCACTTGACTGACGATTCTGACCTGTATCGTATTGCGATGAGTTTGTCTTCTAGTACATCATGATTTTCATTAAGCTAATCCTTTCACAGTTCTACATCCTGTTCACAAGCTAGTTTACTTCGAGAAAGCCAACTGGGAACCTATTTGGATTGACGAAGCAAGATCGATTGTACGGCGGGTCTTCGACGAAAAATACAAGGGCCATTATAATGCTGTTGTAGAAGAAGTGGTGGAGGTTATTACAGTGCGTGCTTGCCCCATTTAAATCGTCATATCACTCACGAAACATACAGCCCTCTGCTAATATCTTTGATAACCTCTCCATTGCCCCAACACCTGCGACTGGTGCCCTGGATAAACTAACTCGATACTTAGGAGCTCCTACCAAGGCTACCATGGATGTCATAGCATGGTGGCTCAAGAACCGCCACGTGTACCCGGCTTTGTCTCAGATGGCGCTTGATTACCTGACTATCCCTGGTGAGCATGCGCTTTTCATGATAATTGTGTTGTACTAATAATGTTTACCTTAGCTACTTCTGTCAATGTAGAATGAGTCTTCAGTCATGGACGACGACTCCTGCCTCATGTTCGCAACCGTCTCACTGTGCAAACAATGCATGCACTTATGTGTCTTGGTGATTGGAGCAGGCTTGGGTTTGTTCAAGATGAGGACATACTGGCTGTTGCTTGTCTACCAGAGGTACCAGAGGAGGAGGACGATGGTGATGGTGACGTCCTGATGCCAGATGGCTGGGACGCTATCTCAGTTGAATCAAAATAGGTGCATGATACAATGCTTTTAGGCTACGGAAGATTCATTTAATGTTCTCTGCAGGCTGATAACCTGCACTATGTTTATATACCCTCGAAAAACAAGCCCATCTCATTCTTTTACTATGTGACTCCTTTCAGACCCTTCCCTTTGACGATGACGACGAGTCAATGACCTCTTTGTTTACCTTATGGTTTTACTTTCACTATCTCTCAGACTTATTGATGGTCTATTTTACATTCTTTTAGATATATAATACTCTCATTAACTTGATCTAGCATAGCTTTACTTAGCAATGTTATACTCTTTCGTCATTGAGATATATGGGACGGGTGACCCAGCAACCCGTGCACCTTCGGGTGACCCGTCGCTGACCCATTGCTGACCCGTCATTGACCCATGACCCGTTGTATGGGTGACGGGTTTATTCGGGTTCAGGACGGGTGCAAAAAATGAGACCCGAACCCGACCCGGTGATGAGCCTAAACTTCCGTGGCAACGGCAAAAACCAAAACTCTAGAGGAGTTCACGGCAAATGGTGTGTAGCAGCAATAAAGGCTTTGTTGTTGTGCGAGTGTTTCGGTGCACCTCCGTGCGATGAATTCCTCAAGAACGCAAGTATACACTGCGACTTTTCAGTCAGCGAAGTAGTACCCTTAACGATCGAGTACTAGAAAACGTTGGCTGTAAGCCGGGAAGGGTCTCAATAGACGAGAAGGAACGGAATCCGGTATAACTGGGAATACCGGCAAACTGTGAACGAAGTGACGGCAATTTAACTAGTAAAGCCGTGGGCGAGGTTGACGGAATTAGAGAAAATGCCGTCAAAGAGCAATACCGTTGGCAAGATAACAAATACCGTGACGGCAAGAGACGAAGACTGTAGTCGAGAAACGAGAAACTGGTGGTAAAACGAAGATAAGACAAACTGGCGATGATATGAGGGGGAACTAGTGACGGCAAAACGATGGCTGGGACTGGGCTGGACTGAGACTGAAACTATACTGAGGTTAACGACGGCAAAACGAAACTGATACTAATCCTGAGTCTACACGGAGACTATCCTATACTGAAACTGATGGCAAGATACCAAATACCATGACTGATGATCCTATACTGAAGCTGTTGACCGAAATTCCGTGACAGATGCTGCTGGCGGCAATAACGATCCTAATCTGAGTCCACACGGGGACGTAACGATCCTGAACTGAACTGGGTAAAAACGATGGCAACATAGAAGGTGAAAACTGATGAAAACGATCCTGGCTGGTGAAAGTGAAACGATGCTGGCGGATTTAAAAGATAAAAGCGAGTTGTGGACACCAAATTCTGTGTATTGGCGCAATATGAGCGTACACCAATACCGTTAGAAGAAAAGCCGTGACAGAGAGTATAACTTGGAGTGACTATGTTGTTATTGTCTATCTCCTAGCAAGTACAAGCGATAACGGTGGTCGATAACGTGGATGATGGCTAGTGTCCAGTAACTTTTTTTGGAACTACTACTATACTAGCTTTTATACTACAAGTCTGGAATAAAATTAGAATACTTGAAACGAGTCCTTAGTAAGTCCTTAGTACATCAATTGGTAAGAAATGATACAAAACGCGTGCTCCCAGAGTTCTAAAGTAACAGCACCCACACGGTTTTACCGCGTACAGACTTAATGATCAGAAAGAATTCCCCCGACATACGGACTCTTGGGCTGCTGTGTTGCTGCGGCAAAGTACACTGAAGGTAGTACACTGAAGTAGATGCGTGCGGCATTATCTTGGCAGTTGTAACAGCCTTAGTAAAGTGAGTGGAAAGGTCACGGTATTAGGTCTTTTGCCGTGGAGTTGGTACTTTGACTGTGGCATTCTTCTAAATGACGCTTGATGCTGATGTCATCGATGGCTGTGCTGGGCGATCAATGATGGTCCTAAATCCAGTGAGATCTGCAATCAGGTGCCTGGCGGCATTAATGAAGTGGCGCAGATTGATACAGAATACGAGCTGGGAAGGATAGTTGGCAGGTAAGAGTGGGTATTGCCGTGATTGCAATCGTTGACTTAGTGAAAGTCCGCTAAGTGGACAAGGCATTTATTATAATGCTAAAATCCAGCGAATTCTGAGCGTACAGAGCCTTGAGGCTCATCACTGGGCTGTACACTAACTGATTCGCACCACAATAATGAAATAAGAACACTTTAGAAAGTGGGGGGAGGAGGGTGCAGCATTTTGGTCGATCCTGCATGTCCTTATATAGTGTGATAAGTACTGTACCATTTTGATCAATTTGAAGGTGATCCAAGAATTTTCGTCCAAAAAAAAATTCAAAAGAAATCAGGATTGATCAGAATAATCAGTTAAAGCAGTGCTGGGATTGGCTGACTATGTTACATAAGCAACTCAGCTAGGATTTTTTTGCTGTGACATGTGACATTTGAATTAAACAGTATTTACTTAGTCTGTTTAATTTAGATTTATCAGCATGTCACTCCACTGTCATGCACATTCCGGCACTGATGCTGTGCTCCCTCTGCCTGCACTCCCGCTCACCATACACAATGACAACAGATTGCCAACAAGACCAGAACATATAACACTCCTGTGTAATACCTAGATAAATGAAGACAGATTTGGAAGAACACTGCTGCCACTGTGTCGGTCAATGAGCGGCACAGGCAGGATGGTGCTGGGAGACCTTTCAGTAATGTCGGTGGAAGCATTGATGATCGCTTGACATCTTTCAGACATCATCCTGCATTCATCCGAATTATCCTGAGTTTGTGATGTTTGTGACTGATTATCTTAACCTTACCAGAACCCTCTGGCTCAGTCTAAACGGGTGCACACTGTGGCGAACGAGCCCTAAATGAAGCACAAGCAGTAGACAGGAAGTTTGATGGGTCTTGTTCTTGTCCAATCCCTTTGTAGTCATCGGTTCATTGAGATTCAAGTCTAGGTTCATCGGTTCTTTGATTATCGAGATGGTGTCACATCTATCCACAAGGGTGTAACGGATCTGTGTTTTTTTCCATTTGATGTTGTGCCGCCAAACATGCACAACTTGTGCATGTTTGACGGAGTTGGAATGGGTTAAGTTGAGTGGGTTATAAGAACGAACAAATGTTCAACGAGACCATAGTGCACCAACATGGCTCCTATCCAGCAGAATTCTCACTTCAATATCGCGATACAATGCTGAATGTAACACTACTTGGATCTCTGCTCTATGGTATGTCCTTCCTCACCCAAAGCTTATTATGACCTTACCCCTATTTTCCTTATCTTATCTTATCCCTATCCCTCGGAACCCCGGACCTACTTATCTTATCTCTTGGACCCATGATATTCCTGCCAGCACACTCCTTACCCGTTTACCCAGTTGCCATCACCCCAGTTCACAGCTGCCGCATCCCGGTGATATGCTGTCTACACGTTCACACCTAGATTTTGCGATTTTATAACAATACTGTTGCAGGTCTATCCTATACTAGTCGTATATCAAGGGCTATAGTTGAGACTTCGGACTGATAGTCAAGTTAGCATGCTACTAGTCGAGTCAGGACTTAGGAATGATACCACTAGTGGGTCAGCCCTACCAGCTGACCGGACTAGCACCTCTGAAGCTAGTATGACTTAGTAAATTATGGTCACTAGTAAAGAATACAGCTGCTAGCACCCAAACAAGAAATAAGAACCCACACAGATCTCGACTATTCAGTCGCTAGTGGACCGATCTGGGCATGAACACCTAAGTCAGGATGACTAGTCACACGAGCACTTCTGAAAGGACTTAGAAATGAACCAGTAAAGGCATAACCCTTAGCCCAGATCTGGCTAGTGTGATACAGATCTCATACGATCAGCACCCCGATCACAATCGAGCAGTTGCTACAGGCACGGTTACCCGACTATTCGTATAGCCGTGTCACTAGTGGAGCACCACTGGGCAAAGGGTGCGGAAATGACCCAATAGCAGAGTCCCTCGACCCGCTATCTGACAGAAAGAACAGGCTAGGCCGACTATTGCGTGATTATTCACCATAATTCGTGACTAGCCAAGATATCCTTACCAATATTACCCCTAAAGAATCTATTTATATTTATTCTGTACCTGTCTCTGTAGTATATAAGTAGTAGAAGGGGCAGCCTAGCAGGCGAGGCAAGCCATCCCCATGATTGTGACCTACTAGTCCATATTCTAGTGCCCCAATTAAAGGCTTTTGTGCTTAACCTCGACGAAGTGTCTACTAGTCGCTTAGTCACCTATAGTATTGAACGAATTGAAGTGTCTTAAAGTTACTATTCCGCCTTGGAGTGACTCAGAGCATTTCGAAGTTAGTTAAAGTATTTGTTCTTAGGCCAAGAGTGCCACTAGTCGAGCCTAGGGTGCTGCTAGTCAAGTGTAGACCGCTTGTGAGACCCAGTATTTGGCCCAGAGTGCCACTAGTTTTCGAAGTATCAGAGTTAGACCGAGCGCAGTTGCTCAATCCAAGTCACTATTCATCTAATCGTGTCTTAAAACCCCGCTAGCACAAGTATTACATCTTGTGTAGCTCACTAGTACCAAATATACATCTTTAAACAACCTTTCTCTGATTTGTTGAAGTCTGCAGAGTGCTTCTATCGTACTCAACACCCGAACTCAATAATATTGGTGATTAGTGTAGAGTAGTAGAGGGTTTTGGTGTTGTGGTGTTCATATCCATTCACTAGCCTTTTGTCACTCGCCGTTACCAAGCACATCACCGATTGTAAGTATATATAGAAGCTGAGATGACTTGTCCCTTGCGAATAGGGATCTGCGAACACACTTGGCCATCCAAAGTGGTGATAGGCTCAGAGAGGGGTAGAACATCATCCTGGGACGGTTGACAATACAGGGTATATGTTATGGATCTCGTGTCTTTTCCAGTCTGCACATGAGTCAACACATGCCTACTCTCAGCCTTCTCGGCCTTGACCTCGGCTTACTGGTATTTTCTATCATTTTCTCTTACTTTCTCCTTCCTTCTTACAAATACTAGAATAATAATGACTAGATTCCTTACTAGTGGTATATAAGTATTGTACTTGCCATTGTATTGGAATCTTATGCTATTTTACCCATCTTCATATGTCCACTTAACTGTGTGATTTAAGCAACCCTGATCGGTTATGCCTAGCGCTTTTTGGAAACCCAGTCAGTTATGCCTAGCGCTTGCTGACGCCCCTGTTAATTATGCCTAGCGCTTGTTAACACCCTTACGGATCCATCTTAGTGGTTGAAACTCAGCTTATGGACATCCTCGCTCACAACTTGGGTTTTACTTGAGTACTCATTACCTTGTGTATTAGCTCAAATACCCTGATTCTTAACATTGGTGGACACATTGGGAACACCTTGCAGAGGGAATCGTTTTAATCCATTATCTCCTGCTCACTTCAACACTTCACAGCTACTCACAATGGATTCCAATACTATGCTCGGACCCATTTCAATGGTCCATTTACCTGCTTCACAATATTCTCCCCCAACTCAGCATTTGCCTGGTGACTCGCTCGGCTTTCCTGATCCTCCAGCACCGCTTGTGTTCCCAGTCGACCCAGCTGACATTTCCAACACTGATAGCCATAAGGTTACTCACTTGTGGCCATCCTGTGTTCCCCTCTTTACCTTCACAGAACATTCATGTTTGCAGGAGCATAAGGATCGGATTATACAGGTACTTAAGCTCAGCAAGAACAACAGACTCGGGAATAATCTACGAACCACCAGTGATCGTGTATTGAAGCATAACCAGTACACTGAGACCTTCTTGGAAGAAACACACATGCTAGATTTCGTTCTTACATCCGTTTTTGCCTGCACTACATTCACAAAAGATGTCGTGTACAAATTAGATGAGAAAATCTATCAGGATCTTCACACCATATTAACAACTCACCATGCATTAGCTTCCTCGTCACTCAATAGCTTTGGTTATTCGGATCTCAGACCACCTGCATGGGCCATTGACACTGCAAAAGGTTTGACGGCCAATGATTTTGAGTTGTATGCCTTCCAGTATTGCATTCAGGTTGAGCATTTTCTTCATATGCTTGATTATGTCTATGACTGGAATAAACTTCAGACATGCATATACCTAAACAAAAAACTGCTGGCAACTCAGCACAATGCTGACAGAGCACATCTTGAGAAAAAGAAGTGTTACCTTCCTGCTGTTCCTCCTATATCACATTCTAATCCTTTCAAGTCGAAGACCTCTTTTCAGGCCTCGGCCTCTGACTTGAGTTGGGGGGGAGTACACTATGATGCTTTAAGAGATGAGGAACAGCATCCTAGCAGCTCACAGGTTGCTAAAATATGCAGTCAGTCTCATCTTTGTGTGAATTCCAAAGTCAGTGAACCTCACAATTTCGGTCCATATTGACATGAGAGTTTACCTGCGGCATCCCACCAAGCTCAGATTCCAAAGGACTTGGATTGCAGAAATCCTTTTTCACACAAGGGCATTTACCAAGCATGTTCTCCTAGTGATCCTGACTCGGGTTAAGGTAACAATGATGGAAACCAATGTCCATTTCATCGTGATCCATGCTATTCACAAATTCCCACATGTTCCGCCTACTCAGAGCATACCAGCATCGGTTCTGTCACTGCGACTGACATACCTACTTGCAACAATAATCCAAACCCGAGGGATAGTTGCGAGAACAAAGTCATTGATATTCCAGCCTGGAATAATAGCATCAGTAACCCAATCCTTCCTTATTCAACCAATAATGGGATTAGTACCTTTCGAATCGCTTCAAATACGCCTTGCACACCCTTTTCAGAAAAGAACAAGAATTCCCAATTACCACGTAAAGTCAGACGTCGCATCGACTGACTGCTGAGATGACCACCGTGAATATTCCATGCTACCAGCCAGGTCACGTCCACTAATAGTGATTGTCAGTGTACACTGATGGGAATTGAAAGGTACTAACTATGCTAAGGAAGGCAAAGTGCTACACACACACACACCCTAACACACTCAATAATTGCGGTTCGAAGGGGTAAGTTACACCGGGTCGATACTTGTACTGTGGATACTAGTTCCGGGTTGACAATGAATATAATTTGTTTGATTGCAATATTCTGAAACGACACAAATCTGAACTTTCTGTGTTACCAAACACAATCTGATACCAACAGGCTGCCTGGTGCAGTTTCCTGAATGCGTACTAACTGCCTGGTGCAGTGTCTGAACTGATACTGTCTGCCTGGTTGCAGTTTTACTGGTACTAACACGGATTCTGGACTGTACTTCTGATGGTCTGTCTGTATCTTTCTGAACTGACTGCTTTCTGAACGGTTCTTGCACACAAAACGTGACCAGGTCACTAAATACTATTCCAGGTGAGTCTAGGACTCGAAGCTCTTAACCAAAACCCATACTAATTTGCTTGGTAGCGTTCTGGGGGCCAGAAACCTGACCTCCTGCTAGTTACATGGACAGTATTTATACTATTCTACCCTATCTATATTTCCAATCTTTCCAGGTACTATTACTGCGCTCGCTGACTGAGCTGGGTGGATATGAGCTCATATCCCAGCTCCCAGGTGAACCCGATCATGATCTTGTGCTGCAACCTGGTGTCCTGGCTCATGATACTAAGTTTTACCTGTACCAGGGCAGAGCCCCTGGTGTTACGGTTCTTGTTTCTCATCTACCCGGCGAGCCAACCATCCACCTGAGAGACTAGAAAAGCTGCCAGGTAAGTAAAGCCGTATGCGATCGTTCTTTGTTTTGTTATTCTTACTTTTGGACCGATGCCATCAGGCGGCCAGCAGTGCCGGGATGCCAGTTCAGCTGGAGCCATGTGCTTTTTGACCTGCCTGGACCTTCGGTCACTCGGGCTGAGTCACCGGATCACCGGTCTGTTGCCCGAGCCCTTAGGCTTGTCACGGCTAAGTCCTTACTGACACAGTGGGGTTTAACACTTCTTGCTGTGTACCTTGCAGGTTCTTCCTTACTCGCACAGCTACAAACGTAGTTTGTAGGATAATAAAATTAGATTTATACGCATTTTCCAAGGGTAGACGCCAGGCAGGCATATCAGAATGAGAGAATGTGTACTGTGGCTGTTGGGATTGATAATCATGAGAAGCAAAGCAACACGGGTCCCGGTAGGAGTGAATACCCTTGATCACAATGTCTTGCAGATGGTCCTTGACTCGAGCTCGTATATCATGTGTAACTCCCAAAAGGCACCTCGGAAGCTCTCTGCATGGTCTAAGGTTCACATCAAGCAGAAGACGAGCTTTATGGAGCAGACAAGAAGCACCAAACGTTGGCTATACAGTCTGCATCTAATCAGACACCGAGGGGAAGTTAAAACAGCTGTCGCGTTGGTTACCAATGGGGAGCATCATAGTGAAGTTCATGTCTTATTTGACACAAGTCGGTTCACCAAGCTCCAGTTACACTACCAGACCCGGAAATTTTGTCGCCATTCGAAGTATCGAAGAGTACTGGGAGCTGTCCGAGACAAAATATGCATTGCGATACCTGCAAAACCAAAGCCAATTACCAGCCGTGATAATCAATTTCTTGATGTATCCCTTACATCCTTGACAAATGCTCCCATGATTCCTATTGCATGGGAAACCATGCCGACTGAATGAGATTTACAGCGACTACTCACAAAATATCTACGGAGTTCCAAGTTCAATATGGCATCTTTGAAGTGCATGCCAGAGAAGACTGGGCGCAATCGATTACATCGGAGTGTTCAGCTCAGTGCTAGTTCAAACAGCGTACCCTGCGACATTTCTATCATGCATATTGCAGTGTCCCACAGCCTCCTGTTCAGAAACACACAAACCAACCTTCTAGCACATTCGACGGATCTAGCACTGACTGTAGCACAAAAAGAAGTTCAGATGAGTGTTGCTTGATATAAACGATGCATCATTTGTACATCAGGAAGCAATCGCGAGGCTATAAGCATAGCTATAGATGTCCTGACTGATAGTGAGCGATGCCATCAGAAAAGAAGTCAGCGCACCGGAGCCATGAGGGAACTTAATGATCAGATTTGGGATCCGGGTACAACCGTGAGAGGTGCAGTCGAAATGGGGATTACCCTGGACATCAAGGCAGATAAATATCCTGGTTCATTGAAGCAAGACCCACGGGTGAACACAATCCTGAGGGCGGGTGGACTAATGGAGGTATCGATGACACAGCAAAAGGAAGGCTGCAGTGATCAACATCATCAATATCATTCCCATTTTGGAAACAACTCACCGGCAACTACGAAAGCCGATACACTTTGCTATCGTCGCACAATGGAGCTATCCTCCATCCATGGGTCTCCTAAATGATATTTTGGCACATCCTGCATTTATATTATACTATTTCTCAAACAACCTGTCAGCCAAGAAACTCGTGGACAACAAGGAGAGCACTTACCCTATCACCTCATCTCCCGACTCTTCGTCCTTCGTATTACAAACATCTACAGTTCTCTAACATCTGTAGGAAACTGGGATGCAACCCGTCTTGTTTGTATTCCTAGAAAAAGATTTTACGATGTTCATAGGGGAATTCAGAGGATGAAACGATGATGACGCTGATGACGCTGGCTGTGGGCACCTGTGGAATAGTGAGTGGGCTGAAAGGCGAACCTCAAAAACCCACACACACACTCACACAACTACACAAACTACAATCACCCTCGTAAGTTCTAGGGAGAGCGATTATTTCTAATGTGATCCAACTATACTTCAATATCTCGAAGAGTTTCTCTTATTCTCAGCGCTCTTAGCGAAGCTAAGCTTTCTCTAATGAATTCCTAAGTCTAGGAACTTTTTACAGGAAGGTTGTTCACTGGCGCGATGCAACCTTCAAGGCAGATTTGAGTTATAATACACAAGGGACACTGATCCCAACAGAAACAGAGGCAATACATGCCGAAACTTTAGTGAGCTCGCTAAAAGAACACCACAGGCAAGCACTGACTTAGCCCGCTCACTACACAACTGTATGTAGGGGTTCTCCAACTAACTCCAGCAGGTTATCTCGACTCAAGAACACTTCAGAAGCGCTCAGAAACAGATTCAGAAACGGAACTTCGAACAGAACTGACACAGAACAGACTGAAACAGAACAGAACAGAACAGAACAGAACAGATCTCAGATTTCCACTTCAACACATTCTCCGAACAGACTTATCACACTTAACAGAACAGAAACAGCATCACTGATTCGTATTCACTCTGACTAAGTTCTCAAAAGTCTTATCAAAAGGGTATCTCCTATTTCTCTGAGTGAGCTCGCTAATTCTATGCACAGCTCGAAGTCACAAACTGGTCCTTTGTTACGGTACCACCTTCAACGTGTGCACGGGAACTCGGGGGCTCGAAACTTTTTTCTACCTACTGTAACCAGCCTACTTATACTACAGGGGAATTAGAATTACAAACGTCGCACAGTACCCAGACTCCTACATGCGTAGCACGTTGCCACCGCTGCCTTACTGAGCATCCGAGTCAGACTTCCCAGTTTTAGTTGCATTTCTATAGCGAGCTCGCTAAATGCGTGCCAAGAGGTGCTCTCCCGACACCCGCAGGCTTGTTCTCTAGTGACCGACAGGTGTAGGCGCACGGAACTATCAGTTCTGGCGTATGTCGTTCAGGACTTCTTTCTTGGATTCACAGAGGCTTCTTGTAGACACGGCAACAAGTGAGTCTTCGAACAATGGGACTCAGAACAATGGAACGCAGGCTCGCGGACTTCGGCCGAAGCCCATTGCCCAAGCTCGTGCCGGTGATATCTGTCATCTCATGTAAGGATTTCCCCGGATTTTCAGGTACGACACGTCACAGTTAGCGAGCGCGCTAAGTGTTCTCAGTGTCAGTGCAATCTTCAAGGTTCTATCTAGCTCCCACGAGTGTGCTTGTAAGTTAGAGCCTAAAGCATTGGGTATAGGGTTTGGCCTTCTCATCATGCATGCCCGTCAGGTACAGTGCTGTGACTAAGTCCTGTTTAGAATCCCATTGCTTCTTATGCCATAAGTTATATTCCACATCATTGCACCGTGTAGCATTAGTGTCGATGCGTTGTTTTAGTCCGCTCGCTCACTATATCTCAGTATGCATGTAAAACACTCTAGATTGCAAAATTACACATGTAAATAGGCTGCAGTCGCAACAATGCACTACTCGAAAGAGTCAGTGTATTAGGATGGTGCCTAATCGGCATCAACTCGCTATCAAAATCATCATACAGATGATTCCAGATGCCTCCTTCGAAGGGTTCAGCATCACTTCTGGGCGTGAGGACATCACAACTTTCTCTCATCATATTCTCGGCTTCACTTTCAATCTTGCAGATAAGGGTCTTCGAGAAATTGCAGGCCCATCGAGTTTTGCAGGAAGTCCATAATTCCTGTTTTCCATCAATTCTTACTGTGCTACGGGATCTTATAACTGGGTTTAGGGATCGACAGCAGCATCGCCAAAGGATTCTGCGCTCACTTCGATTGGAATTCCTTTGTCCGCTTATTCTGGAATCGATCGGTTTCTCTAGGTTTTCAGTTTACCTCAACTTGTCAATGATAGCAGAAGTCGCAGCAATTAAACAAGAGTTAAAGCGACTACTCACTGAACATCCACAGAGTGTCACATTCAATACAGTATCATGGAAACCCAATTTGACAGAGAAAACTGAAAACAATCAATTAAATCAGGCATGTTCAGTGCATCTTTAGTTCAAATGACATACCCGGTGATACTTTTATCATGTATATCGCATTCTCTCCCATCATCCCTTCTGGACATACAGAAGCCAGTCTTCTAGGGCATTCAAAAGGCCTAGCGTCGACTGCGCAACTACCAGAGGTTGATACAGAAATCATTGGGCATAGACGATGCCTGCATACATCAGGAAATGAAGTGAATGATGCTGAGACCTCAAGGCAATGTACAAATGTGGACATAATCTCGAGTGTGAATGGAACGATGGTGGAATCGATGAGACGGCGAAATGATGGGGCCCATCATCAATATCATTCCCGTTTTAGAAACTACTCTGAAGAACCGGCTCTTGCCAATTCCCCGCTTCATCGCACGAAGCCTTCCTCTATTTGGGTATTGTCTGAGCTTCGTTTGTACCCATCCAGGCATAAAAGAACATCTAATCCACTGCAAATGTTGTCCTTAGGTATTTACCCATATACATGCTTGTTATTGTGGAACAAGTCTGACATTTACCCAATCTTCGACTCATGTAACAGCAAAGGCCCTGGCGGTAATGACATTTCCAAAGGCAATGAACATTGTGCTCCATATGTGAAGGGTATAGAATCGCTTTGATTCCAGGATTCGTGAAGTTACGGCCACAATCAGCAGAACAATTCAAATCTACAATACTTACCTGGTCTAATTCTTTTCATTCACTTGGTGTGTGCCTCGTTCCAGCATATGTAGACTGGGGGGGCCATGTTATGGATCTCGTGTCTTTTCCGGTCTGCACATGAGTCAACACATGCCTACTCTTGGCCTTCTCAGCCTTGACCTCGGCTTACTGGTATTTTCTATCATTTTCTCTTACTTTCTCCTTCCTTCTTACAAATACTATAATAATAATGACTCGATTCCTTACTAGTGGTATATAAGTATTGTACTTGCCATTGTATTGGAATCTTATGCTATTTTACCCATCTTCATATGTCCACTTAACTGTGTGATTTAAGCAACCCTGATCGGTTATGCCTAGCGCTTGCCAATCAACTGCTTCCCAACTATGCCTAGCGCTTTTTGGAAACCCAGTCAGTTATGCCTAGCGCTTGCTGACGCCCCTGTTAATTATGCCTAGCGCTTGTTAACACCCTTATGGATCCATCTTAGTGGTTGGAACTCGGCTTACGGACATCCTCGCTCACAACTTGGGTTTTACTTGAGTACTCATTACCTTGTGTATTAGCTCAAATACCCTGATTCTTAACAGTATGCCCCAGAGGATGAAGATGGAGGGATTCCTAAAAGTCGAAAGTCCATACATCATCACTTAAGAGCTCTCATGATATCAAACCCACTTTAATACAAGCATTCAGCCAGATCATCGAATCATAATCGTTCGAGGTGAGCGCTCCCGAGGCTTTGGTTTTGGTTTGGGTAATCTCTTCACGTATCCTGGTTTGATCCTTGGGATGAAGACTTAGCTCGTAGAGAAGCCAGGCCATGCTGCCTGCGGTTGTGTCATGGCCCGTGAACATGAAAGTCCTGATGATTTCAGTCAGCAGATGGAAGTAGACATGGAGTTCAAAGCAGCTTATGCCAGCTGAGAATCAATTTCTATGTTGGTCATCTTCTTCTTTACATCGTTGTTTAGTTGAGATATGAGAGATACGTCTGGTATACAATGCATCTTATGTACCGAGAACATTAACGACATCCTTCTCAGCCGGACGGACATCGTTCGCTACCTCTTTCAGTTGCTTCTCATAGATGGGCCTTGATACCTTCATCGCAGTGTGTCTAAAGCGATTCAGCCGATGTGGTAACTCTATTGGGTAGCCACTCGAGCGGAACAACCAACCACTCAGGAAGTAAGCACCAGAGCAAAGAATACAGAAGCTCCAGTGATGTTGGCGACATCAAGGAGTCACCACTGTTCAAAGATAAGTACGCAATATACTGTACAAGAAATGAATGATCCATACAAAATATTAGTAGTCGCTGCCATGAGCCCGCTTTGTCCGCCGCCAAGTGAGTTGAACTCATATCGGAAGGATGCTGGTGAGTTGACTGTGAACCCGCTTTGACAGTCGTGAATGGAAGATTAAACGTACTAATGCCTATGATATCCAGTGAAGCCTTGCTTGTCCATTCAAGTACATTGATTACTCTGGCATGTTTGACTCGCTGGTTGATCTGCTCTGTAAGCTAAGGTAACAGAATGAGCCCACTGTCATGGAAGCCTATGTCCCTCTGGCACCTTCGTAGCAGACGCCTGGAAAACAGTCAGGAAGAGTCGGAGCTGCTGGGTTGCAAAGGCAGGATTGAGGATTTTCCGCTGGCATTGGTGTATTTCACCTACAACTCCAATTAAAACAATGAATTTTGGAGACATGGGACACAGTGGCTTACCTTCCATAACAACTAATCCTGGTCCTGTGATGGCTGCACTAATAAGATACGTATCTCTCGTTTTTGGGAATCAGGTATCCAGACGAATGAAATATGTATTGCAACGCTTTGGGGTCAGCAATGGACAAAATGTCATGCTGTGTTGGATGTCAGAGCTATTAATTGAGAGATGGACAAATGGTACTGACCCCGAAACATCCCTTTGTGTGGTATACGGCACCGTATTGCTGATACCATTTCATCTCTAGGTCTCCCAAGTGCTGACGGTTACTGAGGAGGTATTCATGGCCTGATAAATTCAGAATACAGACTAGATGATGGGGTGAGGGCCACAAACCTAAAAGAGCTGAAGGGCTCGGCAGTCCACAGATCCTTTGGACCATAGATTTACGGCCTTTGAGATGCAAAATCACAAAGGCAAGAAGAAATGCAGCGGTAGGGAAGACGAAGTAATAGGTGATGGATTGCATGTCGTGCAGCTCGAAGAAAATGCTCTGAAGAGGATGCCAATAAGGACGGGCTTTTATCAGTGAACCCAACTGAGCATGTCATAAGGTAGTTCTCGAATTTGGTAGAGAGTGTCAGTGCATGTGCCAAGGACTTCAGCAAACGGCCCCGCAGAGTCAGAGCAGCTGTGTCAATGGAACCCGAATAAGCTGACTAAGTCAAGGCATTTGACTGAGGTGCAGTTTCACACCGACCTACAACAGAGGCCTGTGTAAGAAGACGTACTGCGAAGGCAAGCATCGCGTAAGGACAGCTTGGATTGGAAGCATGCAAAAATTCTGGTCAGCCAACCTATGATAATGATCAGCATAATACCACGGAGCCCGCAGACAAAACCTGCTGATTAAGAACATGGCAAGTATGAAGTACAACGTTTTCGCATTTGCATTTGCACTCGCACTTGCTTCTATCGAGGTCTTCGATATTGACCGGCCATCATCTTGCATAAGTACGGGTGACAACTGATAATGCCATGGGTTATACTTAGGGCTTCGCACCTGTACCGTATACGGTATACGGCCGTATAGCCACGGTACAGTGACGGGCGACAGCTGATCCATAACTGTACCGTCAATGCTCTTAGAACTAGGTTGACGGTATGGTACGGGTATATAGATGGCCGTGCCAGTCGTCAATATGGCCGTTGAATAACTCCTGTAAGGCCCGCTCTGGGGCAAAGCCTGCTACGTTCGCTCCTCATGAAAGTATCCATTGTCCAAAAACTACCTCACTTATACACGATTGAACCTAAGAGTTGGAATCAGAGCCGATGCCATTGGTGATTGTGGGTGAATTGAATCAGTTAGTAAATAGTTATGATCAGGACTTCAAAAACTAACAGTAATAAGGGTGCTGCTCGAAAAAGCCTCGCTCGGTGGCGGCAGATGCCACCACCAGCTCGCATTTTCTCTCAGAATCACTGTTTGGAGAGCTGAATGGAAGTTCAGCCGAGCAACTCCGTGGAGAGCGTGATAGTAACATGAGTCACAGTAAACAAAGTGACAAACAAAGAAACTGCCACACCGAGAATCTGACTTTAACAGAAATTTATGTGTGGCACGCCGTTCAAATTTACCACACATAGAAAGTCCGATGACATTCGGCTCGGGGAGCTGTCAAAAACTCGGCTACCATCCATCCCCTATAAGACCTTCTACTAACGTAGCAGGAATAATACATACCTGATATTTGGGGCTTTGGAGCAGCTCCAGGTCCTGCCATGGGCACGTCGTCATCTGCATCGTGATAAAAATTGAATTTCGAGGGGGATTTCAAGTTTCCATTGGCATCGAGGGCACACTGATCTGTCATGATGCTCAGAATGTGGTTGTAAGTCTGCGAAAAAAGGACCATTATATACTCTTTCATGAACTCCTCTGGCTTAAAATTCAGCAGTATTTGACAGGTGCACAGGCCAGTGGGGGGCAAATTATTCCGCAATATGTGTGGGTAGTCAAACTCAAAGGATGAAACAGTAGTAGAATAGAGGCAGCAGAAGCAGGAAATAGAAAGTATTCTATGCTGGTAAGGGTTAGAGCTTGAGTAGAGCGAGTGAAAGAAGATCGGGTGGTAGCGCTGAAGAGCTTGCGGTGCCAGCACATCATGGTACGATGTTAAGTGTATGGCAAACACGCGTACAGTGTGATCTGATGATGGTTATTTTTAGATACATACACGGCCATGTTTATACAGTTGCTAACAGTATACGGGATGTCCGTATACCGTCCGTCTCTGGGCGAGTTATTTCGCCAGACGGAACGGGCACGGTACCCGTATGACGGCACCCGTATAACCGTACTATACGGTGACGGTGCGAAGCCCTAGTTATACTTGAGCAGCTGGCCATGACTAAATACAATGGATTGACCACGAGTATGTCTGAATAATTGCTGTATTATTAAGATGAGATGAAAAATGAACGAGGACGTGCTTTTCCGTAGAATGTTACTACTGTCAATCCATTATAAATTGCCATGGTAGATACTTGCATTAGTAAGAAGCTATGAAGTATACGCTGAGTGCCAGCAGTCACATGAACCCCGAAGAAACGAGGAAACTTTATCAACGACGAAGAATTTGTGAACTTCGAGTAATCCACCCAAATCTGACTGTCCAGACTGAGAAATTTGCTCCTTCGACGTACTTAGTTAGTGGCTCGGCGTGACCCAGATCAACATACTTAGTAAACCTGTCTTCAATCGGGCTCAGCTGGTCGAAAAACGGTCCGACGCGAATCTGAGAATTCTGGAGGAAATTCGTTGGATTTGTCACCAATATTTCAGAAGCGTTGTTCCGGGAAATCGAGAAAAAAATCGAGACTGCGAGGTTCCAACTAACCTTGAAGGCTGCGAGCAACTGCCGGCGCGAGGCAGGATTGCATTTTTGGTGATGTTTGGTGGCGCTTGGCAGCGTCGTGTCTATCAGCCGACGCAAGCCGACCCCGAGTCTTCGCTTCCACCACCATCACTGCACGTCGAATACATGATTTCTTTCCTCGCTGATTATTCACTCATTCTCATTCTGTGAGACAATCCTTACGCGACCGGATTACTCAGGATTAGTCTTTTTCCTTGACTCAGCCATTGTCGCCAATGGCTTGGACAGAACTCTGGGCAAGCCTGTGAGATTTTTCTGGTTATCTATAAAGCAGCGGACTAATAATCTGTCAGGTCAGTATTCGGTGACCATGGTGCCCAACCTTTACAGTCAAAGAAAGTTGGCGCAATATCACTCAAGCATCGTGTCGTCTTGGTTTCTCTGACGCGTTTCCATGCATCGAATACGCCGTCCTGCTTTTCTGGGATGGGCCAATTAGCGGGATGACTCTGACGCAAAGGAGAGTTCACGCTACAGGACCCTGGAGAACATTTCCCGGGTGCGCCAGCTGGGAGACGGTCTTGCCTGGACCCCCGGTGTAGGTGTGTTTTGTTTCTTTGTCAGCGTCGAATTGATCCTGTCAAACAACGGGTTTTACGCATTTCCTGATCCAGGGAGAGAGGCAACAATCAATGAATTGACGACCTAACTAGGGGAGAGAGATGTCGACCTCTTTCTTTGGTTTGAGCTCGCTCAAATCTTCTCAGTTCCATTCGTCCCTGCCCCCAGCGTTTCCTCACCGTTGGATTCTGGTATCAAACAATTGGCTCTGTTGTTCCATCCTCGTTCTCAAGTTAGCTCCTTCCTCTTCTGTCCGAGTACTTAATGCGAAGACTCGTTATGCGTCTCGCTAAGTCTCTCTCTTGGCTTGTGAGCGTCTTTCCGGCTGATGTTAATTCCAGACTACTCCTGTTTTCTTAGTGGTCAGCCTTGTGTATGCCGCACCTGACCTGACCTCACGACACCGTTATTGAGGTGCCTTTTCTTTTGGAAAATTTGTAGCGATTCTCTAATTCACGAATCACGATGTCTGCTAGGGCGTTAGTCTTCTCCTTGTCTTTTGACATGCGGCAGTGGACTCAGGTACAGATGTGATTCTGCTCGTGCTTCAGGATACTGTGCTTTTATCGCTGAATTGGAATCTCGCCCAAGCGGTTTCCTCGTTCGATCCCAGGGTCTGCGGTGTCTCCTCCATGCAGTCAAATTTTGCCCCGTACTATGTCTGAAATTCTTATTTGTAGGAAAGTATAAATCTCCACGACCTGTCTTTCTTCGCCAATGAACCATATTTTGCTCCAGCATCCTTCAACTAAGTTCAAATAACACTGTCGTTTACCAGCACTCCTAGTGCAGTCCGTGTGGCGTGCCAGTCAATTGTTCAATCCACCATCCAAGCATGTCGGGGCTTCACTGACCCGCCCACACTTTCGTAAAAGCGTCCGTAGTTTTCGCTCTTTTTTCAGTCCAAACGTTCCTATTCAGGAGCTAAATTCACGATAGAAAAATTCTTAGTAGCCGGGAGTACTTTGCACGTATTTCAAGGATGGCGTTTGCCCCTGCTGTTTGGACCGATCACTGGCATGGATCCGCATCACGTCAGGAAAGGAGCCGCAGGTGAACAGGATGAGCGGTTGTTCAGTCACCTCGTTCGAGTCGAGGTCCTCCGCTGGTGTGTTGCAGACATTTTATTCTATTCTTCTTGGACAGATGTTGATATGGACGGCAACGCAAATGGAAGAGGCCTGGGCTAAGTTAAGAATAGGAGAGCATTTCGAACGCGCGTCGCGACCGTGTTTAGATCACATGGTCATTGGTCGCTCCAACAACTGTGGCCGTGGGAAAAGACTTGAAACTTTTAGGACGTCCTCATTACAATGACCAACCCCCGCGGCTCATCCCATCTCTTCGAACAAGGCGACATTCTCATCCTCTACTCCACACTCACTCGGGTTCGAGGCCGCTTTGAAACTCGTATCGACCTTGCGAAGGGACCATTGATTAGACGACCAACGCTGCCAGAATTATTGGGAAGGGACGCCCGGTCAGCTTAAACGACAAAGGTGCGTTTGTCGTTCTTTCGATGATGCGGTATCACTAACACCAGTTCTCCAGGTCGAACCTCTACACCTCGCCCATATGCCCCACACATGGATTATAACCGCCAAGAGAATTGAACATGGAAGATCTTCTCAAGAGACACGCGCTGATTGGTAGTACCATATTAAAACTATGGCTGCCGATGGAGGGTTGGTAGATGGTAGTGGAGGTACGTACATCATTTCTTTCGCGTTGACGTTACGCCGATTTCTGTCTGCAGCTCTCTAGTGACTAGTGACTTCGCGTCTAATATTGCGCCGAACGACTTGTGTTTTTAAAGATCGCCAGTGGTCCTGTAATGCATATTGCAGACCAATGCAATGAGGGCCTGGCCCAGTTCTTCTCTTTCTGATTGATCCCAGCTACGTCATGGGAGACTGTTCACCTGCCGATTATTCTTCCCTCACTTTTCGGCAAACTTTTCAACTGCTGATCGAAGCCTCGATGAATCGTAATGGCCAACGTGAGGATCCTCTCAAGAGATTCACACTGATTCGAGGTGCCGACAGAATCGTGCCTATCAATGAAGGGTTGCAGTGCTAGTGGAGGTATGAGTATCGCTCCGTCTGCCTTGCCATCTTCCCTATCTCGCGGTTGCAGGTCGACTGGTGCCATTTGCGTTATTGATGACCATGCGCACCTCTAAGCGTTTAAAATTTATTGGTTCCATAGACTCGGTCGACTCCGCGGTGATGAGATAAAAGAAGCATTGAGGTGAGAAGGGTCGCATTCTTGCTCCGCCGGACCAACGTGTTAACTCGATACATGCTAGGACGAACCTAGACATCGTCATACACTGAGCTACGATATACAGCTTTGTCATTCCTTGGTAGGCTAAATGTGAATTCATTCCAGGGTGACAAGTGAAGACATTCACGCCTGAAAATTAAGATACAAAGTAAGACGCCTTATTATCTTCTTGTGTTACGGTACCAACATTTGTCCAGCCCTATGGCTTGAGATAAAGATATCGCTTTTTCGCAGTGAGTTATCAGCGTCGGCAATATCCTTACCCGGAGATGACAATACCATCAACAGCTTGTGAGCGCTCAAAAATATTTAAATACCTTTCAATGAGCCCTGCCTGCTTCCTGGCAAGTAATTTTCAAGTATCTGAGCTTTGCTTCACCGTCCATACTGACTTGTAAGTCTAGTGCAATGATGTGAAGGATAGCCGTGCTTCGGCAGTCAACTCCACATTTGCAAAAACGAAGACGACCGTTCACCGCCCGATGACCCTAGTTCAGGGATTTTCTGGCCCAGGCCCTGATTCGCGAAATTGATGACAGGGTTTATCTGACCAAGCGCTGCCGTAGGACCCTTACGCTTTTGGTAAACTAAGAATTTGACGGGCCCGTTTCGCAGAAGTTCCCACGTTTAATCGATAAACCGACTGATTGTGCTCCTGCGTTCGTTTGATACAATGTGCTGGGTTACAGCTTATCCGAATGTCTTGACAAAGAACTTTGAATCTACGGGGCCGTTTTGTTGAAGTTCCTGGCACATGTAGTCACCCTCTCCACGAAGATCGGAGACTTCTTTATGACGGGCTCAGTTGGATTCACTGATAAAAGCCCGTCCGTGTTGGCTTCCTCTTCAGAACATTTCCTTCGATCCATACAACATGCAGTCCATCATACATTACCTCGTCTTCCCTACAGTCGCACTGTTTCTTACCTTCGCGTTTCTGCGCTTCAAGGGTCGCAGATCTATAGTCTGGAAGATTCGTGGACCTCCGAGTCCTTCGGCCCTCTTAGGTTTGTTGTCTCGGCCTCATCGCCTGGTCTGTATTCTAAATATAACAGGCCATGAACACCTCCTTCGTTCTCGTCAGCACGTCGGAGATTTGGAGACGGAATGGTATCAGCAATACGGTGCCGTATACCGCACAAAGGGGTGCTTCGGAGTTAGCAGCTTTTGTTTATCTCTCAATTATCGACTCTGACGTCCAGGGTAGCATGATGTTTTGTCCGTTGCTGACCCCAAGGCGTTACAATACATATTTCATTCGTCTGGATACCGATTCCCAAAAACGGGAGATACGGATCGCATTAACGGGGCTGCCATGGGACGAGGACTAGCCACAGTGAAAGGTATGTTAGCGGAACTTGTGATCACCAAGCTTCTCTTTCTGATGGGAAACCTAGGTGAAATCCACCAACGACAACGGAAAATCCTGGGTCCCGCCTTTACGGCATCTCAACTACGACTCTTTTTGACCGTCTTTCAGGCGTCAGCTATGAAGGTGCGAGAGAGACATGGGATTTGATGACAGTATCTTATTCTGTTGCATTAGCTTACAGAGCAGATCAACCAGCGCGTCGAGGACGGCAGAGTGCTCAATATGCTCGAATGGACAAGCAAGGCTGCGCTGGATATCCTAGGCATCAGTGCGTCTTCATTTTCCATTCATGATCGTCGAAGTAGATTCACAGTCGGCTTGTCAGCCTCCTTCCGATATGAGTTCAACTCGCTCACTGGCGGACAGACTGAGCTGATGGCAGCGGTTAATAATCTTTTGTATGCAAATATGATTCACTTTGTGTAGTATCTTGCGTACTCATCATTTTGAATAGCGGCGAGTCTATGATGTGGCCAACGACAGTGGAACTCCTGTATACCGCGCTCTGGCGGATACTTCCTGGATGGTTGCTAGTGCCTCTCGAGTGGATACCGAGTAGAGCAACTATGCGGCTAAGTCACTTTAGAAACGTTGCAACGAAAGTATCGCGGCCGGTCTTCGAGAAGCAACTTAGGGAAGTGGAAAACGATATACATCCGGCTGAGAAGGATATCGTTAATGTTCTCGGTATGTACGATACATTTTACACCACTCGTATCTCTTATCTCGACTCAGCAATGTCTCATCTTAATGATGATGCGAGGAAGAAGATGGACGATGCAGAAATTGATTCTCAGCTGGCGTAAGCTGCTTCGAACTCCGTGTCGACTTCCATTTGCTGACTGGAATTCTCAGGACGTTCGTGTTGGCTGGCCATGACACGACTGCGAACACTATGGCCTGGCTTCTGTATGAGCTGAGTCTTCATCCTGAGGATCAGGCCAGAATACGTGAAGAGATTTCCCAAACGAAATCGAAGACCTCGGGAGCGCTCACCTCGAGCGACTACGATTCAATGGTCTGGCTGAATGCTTGCATCAAAGTGAGTCTGATATAACGGGAGTTTCTGGCAAGTGTTAATACATGGACTGCAATAGGAAGCCCTCCGTTTCCATCCCCTCGGGCATACTCTGTACCGTCAACCCGCCCAGGATGACGTCCTGCCTCTCTCCGAGCCTATCACCACTTCAGATGGCCAAGTGTATTCGCATATCCCCATTCGCAAAGGACAAGCCATCTTGGCTTCGATATATACGTACAATCGGTATATAACTCACTCTTTCAATCACTCTGAGGGCCAATTCGTTGACTAGAGTCTAGACTTCCTTCAGTATGGGGAGAAGATGCCGACGAGTGGAATCCCCGTCGATTTCTTGACGGCCGGGATGTTAAGCAAACCTCTCTTGGGGTTTATGCGAATCTGTATGGTTTTATTTCCTCCGTGCATTTCGCTCGCTGATGGTACGGCAATCGCTTCACAGGCTGACCTTCAGTAAGCGTTAAGATCTCCTTAACGATAGACTTTGCTGATGATTCCGAGTCCTATGTATATAGGATACTCGGTTATTATGCTGTTCTGAACTGATCGTGGGAATAAATCTATTTGGGGTATCAATCCATCACGGCATTTGCCGACTTGGCTACCTGAGCAAACCGTGGGAATATTTCTATTCGTTCACGGCAATTGCCGTCCTGGCTGCCTGAGCTCATCGTGGGAACCTTTTCTATTCGTTTGCCTCTACTCTCATGATTCCCATTTTTTCCTGTCCATCCATCCGTTCTTTCCTAATTGGCACTCAATAGTTTTCTCTCTTCTTGTTCTTTGGCTGATCTTCATCTCCAGTATTCAAGGTCTCTTTCTGCTTCCAAGATCGAGACTCTTCACGACGATGTGTTATTCAAGAAAAAAAAGATCACCATTGAGCGAGATGCATTCTTGTCCTTCCAACAGTGGTACCGCTAGATTGCGAGCGTGAAGAACCGCCAGAAGACCATTGTGTGGAAGACTGACAAACCCTTCATGTCATAGAACCTCTTTTTCTGGATCATCGATATGGGTCGTCTCTTGCCTACAAACCTCGTGGATTTTAGGGTCCAGATATACGTGATGAAGGGGATATGGGCTTATATGGAGCAGTACAGGAATATGGAGAGTTGGACTGATATTATGATCCTTGGGCTGGTGCGTCGTTTCCATGTTTTCTTGTCATCGTTGACTGAACCCCTGTAGGTGCACCATATGTTGGTTTTCCGGAATATGCACGATTTTGCGGGTGGCGACGTTCTGATTATATGCATCAATTGGGACAAGGAACTCGTGGATGCGGCGGTGGATTACTGGGTCAAGCTGAGCGCTGATAACTGGATGAAGGAAGAACGCGACACAAAACGTGTGTAATCCCTTCTCTAAAAATTCTCTAGCTAATATTAGACTTTGTATAGTCTGTCAAGTCTATGCGAAGGCGCATGGTCACAACCCCTGCTTCTACCAAGTCGATCCATATGTTTGTGCCCTGCTGCTTGACGAGGAGGTCAGCTACGTCCTGTCATTCATCGTTATTTTAGAAACTAGGAAGGATGGTGAGCACTGCCCCCAGTTTACTCCTTTCTGTCATAGCTTATCACATTACAGGCAAGGATCGTGCGTTCTTCACTCATCCATCCCACTGCCCACCACCCTCCATCCTCAACACCCTCCCAAAGACATGCAGAAGTGCCTCCTGCACCAACTCAAAGTGCATCGGAGTATGGCGCGTTGAGGATTGCTGCAGCCTGCACTGTACAGGCCCGATGGTCCGAGAGCTCCAACGCTACGAAGATTGTGTGGTGTGTAACCTTTGGGGATGCGAAACAGAACCAGTTTGACGCGGACGGGAAGGTGGTTGGACTCCAGAGGTGTCAGAAGTGTAAGGAGACCTTGTATTGTTGTCAGAAAAGCCGCCTTGTTTTCTTCACACGTTTTTGTATTGCCATTTCCCACTTATTTTATCGATGATGGCGGTTCCCTTTCTTGTTATCTCATTCACGCGCCAAAGCGTGTGTAACCTTTTGGGATGTGAAGTGGTACAGACGAACCTCACAGTTTATTTTTGTACACATCCGCTATAGTTACTAGTACACGAATCCAATTATTATTGTTATGTTTTTCTTATATTTTTTTGTTCAAAAAAAGCATAGGACTCGGACCTGCCACGCGGATGCATTGGCCCTCACCAACTAGTCTTTGCTAATCCAGGCGCTGGTATTCGTGGATGCCTTGGGTACGTACATTGAGTATTGCGAGTAATAGTTCTGTTGTATTTTGGACTGTATCCTAGTACAATGCTTGTAAGACCTCTAGTCTCTGGGTTACAAACTCGTGAGGAGTTTGCCCATTTACTTCGCATATTTATACTAAACTACGCCTATTCTAGTAATTTCTATACAATCATTCTCTTACCAATCTCTTACTCAGCATGCCGGAATGCCGGATTGCCAGAATTATCTCGCATTTTCCAACAAGTTCACATCTGACCTATGATCCTTGTACCCGCAGATGGAGATTTGCGTAAGTACAGATTAGTGCCACCCCATCGCCGAGATCTGACTGTTTTACAGCGTCATGGAGCTGCAATCCGTGGTCACAGAGCTCTTGAGCAACTTCGAATTCAGTATGCCCAAGGGAGCTTCGAAGCTGCAGCATGGTCCTGCTGGTACGGCTTTGATCCCCATCGTTCCAGGGAGGGCAGAGGAAGGAGCGCAAATTCCGTTACTTGTAACCGCGCTTAACAAGTAGGGCCTCTGATGCTGCCGAGTCGTGAGTTTTAGAGCCTCACAACATTGCTTATCACAAGTCGAGACCGGACCCTCTCTCTTGTGCATACTATTTACTTACGCTTAGCTTCCGAAGAATTTTCGGAGTATTTAAATAAGTCTGTACATTTCATTGCCACGTCGCCGTCATGTTTTCAATAGATGTTATGAAGCCACAAATCAGTTCTTTCGATCAGCGATTTTCAGTGAATGTCACGGCGCAGCCCCGTACACTGTACAGTCTGCAGGATGTGGCTTCCAAAGACGCCTTTTTTGCAATTGCTCCATAGCAAAGAATGAGTGAAGTTGGAGTACAAACTCTGTTGAGGTTATTGACTCGGCCCGCCGGGATTCAAGGCAAGGACGGCCCGCGCCACATCCACCTTGTTGAATCGTCATCCTTCGTTTGCTTCCGGCCAATTACTGGTGACGGCATCCTTTACTCAGTACCGACTTCTCGATAACAGCTATTTTCTGACAATCAATGTTCTTTTACTAGGGGCTCAGCCGCAGTGTTAACGACGTTGAACATGAATGTATGTTGTCTATTTGTCTTCTGGGTCTAAAAGTAGTCACATTCACCTGGATCCTGCTCCCAGATCACTTCGAGAGCCTTGTTAATTGTAGCAGGGGTCAGAGGTACGATCATCAGTTGGCCTTCACCTTTTACTAATCTACTGGTACCTTGAGACATGCATCGCACCGACCGTCACCATTGAAGACGCACACGCGGCGCACCCTTGAAAATTGGTATCGACTAGCTCACAAATATTTCAGCAAGAGTCGATATCTCCCCGTTTTCCGATGCTCAAGTACAAGTGATAGCGTTATCATATAAGCGCCTCTGCCCGTGCCTTTCTCATGTCAGTCCCAGCGCCGAACATCTGGTTCTGCCTTCCTCCGGCCGCTCACGGCAGGTGAATCTTCAAGGCCCTGAAGTGGTTTGCCGCGGATCCTCCTAGTGTTAGATGACAATGCCGTTCCGTCAAGTTCACCTCATTCTAGTCGTGAGTCCATCCCCCGGGTTCGATTTTTGTATTGGTTCTAGGCAGGAAGAAATGAATTCAAACTCAGTATAACCCCGTCTTATCAAGAATAGATTCAAGGACAGCAAAAACGATTCTTGAAGTGGTTTCGCTTCGGGCTTCTCTCCGACCATCACTCGTCATCTCATGGCTTAATGTCATTGTTAATTGCTAATGGGCGTCTGATTTTCTCTATACCTTGCCTGTTGCTGCGTACGTGGCTCACGTCCATCTCATGTTTCAAAGGATCTTGAACTTCACCAATCGCATACTGATTTCTTGTTAATATTTTTTTCTCGGGCTCTTCTTGGGGTGTTAATCACGCAGGCCGATAGCATTTAAGCGCTCTAGGCACGGGGTTATTAATCACAACAAAAGCACCATGAAGGGTCCGGAATTACTACTGCTTATTCATGTCGTTAGCCGATAAAGTTTAGGTGTTAATGGCCTTACTCCGGCTTCTGAGAAACGTTCACGGGACCACTGTTTGTTTGAACTTTACCTTCCATTGGTGGTCCACGGGTCCTGATATCTCTACAGTCCATGTAAACCTGACACCATTTAGCAAACTTAACTCCCCGAAGCCGCGGGGTGGAATTGGGCTGCTCTGTGTTATCAATTGCTCTAGGGTCTCATGACATCCTATTGCTAGCCAATCACACTCTCTTCTAGTATTCTTCTCTCGATACACACCACAAAATACGACTGCTCCCGTTGAACAGCATGGAACATCCATGCATAGAAGGCCTTCTTCCTGAAATCAAGGAGCGCCAAGCGGCACTGTACGTATATCTTCAAGTTCGGCTTGTACCTGGATAAGTTAAAAAGGATCTTCAGTGTGGTCCGTTATTCTCTATACTTTCTTCCGTATGCCCTCTATTTCATATATCCTTATTCCCTTTCTCCTGGCCTTTCTCCTGGCCGTTATCCGAACGCGGTCCAAGTGCAAGGCTGTCCGAAACGTCCGGGGTCCCCTACGCCCATCCTTTCTGCTAGGTTCGCTATCTGCGTAGCTTCTTCCCATTATCACTGATGTCATTCATTAGGACACGAATGGATGATGCGCCATCGGGACCATGTTGGCGACCTGGAAACGCAGTGGCTTAGGGAATACGGACCAGTATACCGGATCGGGGGATGCTTTGGGGTGAGCATATGTCATCTTTGGTGAACTAAGCACTAAGCTGGACCTTTGGGTGATATAGCAAGATGTATTGGTATTATCCGATCCAAGGGCCCTGCAATACGTTTTTCATACATCTGGATACCGGTTTCCAAAGACATCAGATGCTCTACGGCAATCGGATGCATTTTTTGGTCCTGGGTTAGTGACAGTCCATGGTATAATGTCTCCCAAATTGTGTCGTATCTTTGTCATATTCATTTCCATCCAGGGATCACACACCAACGGCAGCGTAAAATCATGAATCCTGCATTTTCTGCTTCTCAGCTTCGTCAATTTCTTCCTCTGTTCCAGACGTTTGCATCGAGAGTGCGTCTTCGTCTCGAAGTACTTGATGGCTATTATCTGACTTTCTTTCTACGGTAGCTAACGGATAAAATCAAAACCGAAATCCAGGACAATGCTGCAGGTAGTGTTGTTGACGTTCTGCAGTGGACAAGCAAAGTCGCACTCGACATCATCGGTATAAGTAGGCTTTCTTAATAATGATATGTTGGTTTAGTAGCTGATTAATTCCACAGCTGCTTTCCGATATCAGCTTCCATGCTCTCGAGGGGGAAGGGGGTGCATCAGAACTGCGAGATGCGCTCCGGAATATATTGTATGTACTATACTTAAATCAGTGATTCCTGATCTGATGCCGAAACTACAGCAGCGAGGGTAGCTCATCTCTGTCCCGCCTAGATATTCTATATGGGTCTCTTTGGCGCATGCTCCCCGACTTCGTCTTGAGGATACTTGAGCTGTTACCAGCGAGAGATGTACTTCGACCCCTACGTTTTAGAGACACTTCGCAAAGAATCGCCAGAGAGATTTTCCGGAAGCAAGTTGACGTGGTTGCAAACGACATGAACACAGCCGAGAGGGATATTGTGAACGTTCTTGGTTTGTGGTGTCTCTTTCCTCTTCAGCTCTTCTATCTAAGTTCCGTTACTGGCAGCGTTGTCTTACCTTACGGAAGAGCCTAGTAAACGAATGAGCGACGAAGAAATATATTCTCAATTATCGTAAGCTCGATTATCCTTTCTTTGCTTGGGATTCCTCTAATAATTGGCGGTGACAAGCACTTTCACTCTTGCCGGTCATGACACTACCGCGACAACTACAGCCTGGATCCTATACGAGCTCAGTCGTCACCCACACATCCAGTCACAAATCCGCGAAGAAATCTTACAGACACGGGAACGCTGCCAAGGCGATCTTACTTCTAACGATTACGACTCCATGCCTCTGCTTAATGCTGTAATCAAAGTGAGTTACGCTTCTAATCCACATGAACCGAACCGAAGGTCAATTTCACCCCTGCAGGAGACCCTTCGCATTCACCCTTTCGTTACTACCTTGATACGACTTGCTGCTCAAGATGACGTTATACCCCTTTCAGAACCCATTATCGCATTGGATGGGAGTGTCATGTCCGACATTCCTATTCCGAAGGGACAGACCATAGTAGCATCGCTTATACACTTACAACCGGTGTGAACTTTCGTGGCGTTGGACTTGTCTCCGGCTGATATTTGAGCCGTTGTAGGCTACCGAGCGTATGGGGACATGATGCGGATGTATGGAACCCTGATAGGTTTCTGAATCTTCCACGGAGCAAACAAACGTCCTTGGGAGTGTATGCAAATTTGTGAGGAACCCTGTTATATCCTGCGCTACCTTGATCTCACCGTACCATTCGCAGGATGTCATTCAGTACGTAGTTTGGTCACCTTCCAAAGGCTTCCCAATGACCAGTCTTATCGCATAGGTGCAGGAATTCGTGCATGTATCGGGTACGTCTCGGCGCCTCGTAATATGACAATCGAGACTAAATGATCTAACGTCCTAGGTGGAGGTTTGCGTAAGTGTTGCTCATATCGTTATGTTCTGTATCATACACTCATCCGTGTGCAGGATCATGGAAGTGCAGAACGTCATTACAGAACTTCTGAGTAGCTTTGAGTTTAGCCCCTCGGAAGAAGGGTTAGAACTGCAGCATGCTCCCGGAGCGCAGACTCTTACACCGGTCGTAAAGGGAAGGGCTCAAGAAGGGGAACAGGTTCCTTTGCGCGTCACTCTGCTTAGCAAGGAGTGATGAGGTGTTTCTACTGGAGAAGATCATAGACCCTTGTATTAGTATTTTGTTGTACGTTTCCTTCCAGTGTCAATGCAATGGACGTGTTGTAAGTCTACTAAAAGCTTTGGCCTGACTTCAACGCGATATTCCGTTAAGCTGAAGATAGCTCTTATGTGCCGTCGTCCTACAGAAGGGGTATGAACACACGCTCAAAACACAAAGACTTGTTCTGGTTCACCATTACTAAGGAGAAGTATACGTAGGGATTGATCTCATACAATTATCGTCGACCCGTCATAGCTCTTCGCGCATAGCGAAATGCCGAGCCCTTCTTCCTTCAGCCCTTTCAGCCGCAGTTACATCAGGCTGAAGACAAAGACACAGGCAAATCCACATCGACCTGGACAGTCTTCAAAAACGAGCTCTTCCATCTCACTAGCCACATGCGTCAACGAACACTGCGTCAACAAACTTAGGCAGCCGTCTCAGTCCGTATCGCCAACACGGATAAAGTGGCGGAGGAAAATGAGCGTCCTAAGATGCTGACACCTAAGCCGTCATGAGCGATGATGGTCCTGAGGCAGACTGTCGTCAGTTCGCCGCCACTGAAAGAACTCAAGGCTCAAGAGATGCGAGTTCGGGGGAGCGCTCGAGAATGCCAGAAAGGTAGCGGTTCAAGGGTGTTTCCAGTAGCCGGAGGGAGAGGAAGGGAACAGTGGGAGTGGGATATGAGGTCGTGGAGAGCCTGGAGTCTGTCTGCTCGAGGTGGGAATCCTGTAGGTGGGCGCGCGAGGGTGACATCTGCCAGGGCTGGTAGCGTGAGGCTGCCAAGTAAGCCTGAATCACAAATGTTGAGGGTAGTGAGATGTTTGTGTCGTATTCGGGGCGTAATACGCGACGGCAATGCATCGGAATTGTGAAAGGTTTGGAGGTTAGAGGCATTTCGTATGATATCCAGGCTCGATGGATGGGTTGGATGTCGAGGATCAGGGATACGGCGATCAACAAAGTTGATTAATCGGGAGGCGGGGAAAATAATTTGTGTTTTTTGATGAAATTGCCAGTCGATAGTCAAGTCTATTAGACGTGGCGCAAATTCAAAAGCATTGATGACGTCGACGTCAGGATACGAGGAGGAAAAGTACAGGCGGCAAAGATTGGGAAGGCGACCGCGGATTTGGGAAAGCATGGGTATCAGATCGGAAACGAGGCTGAGGTCAGCCATGATCCAGTGTTTAGAATGTGCGAGGAGTATTTGGAAGAGTGCCTTGAACTCCTCGTTTTCTTCTGGGGTGGTACGCTTCGCGATAGAGCGGAACACAAAGCGAAGATTTTGACAACGTTTCACGATGGCTCTAAGCATGGAGCAGGGGTCTTTTCTGTGTACGAAGCGATGGCTAACAATAAAGTTGGTCCAAAGTTCAGGGCACTGACAGAGCAGCCGCCCTCCATGTTTTACAAGCATGCGAAACTACCCAAGGACTTCCTTTTATACGATGAGCGTGGTAAGACTGTGAATTTCTGGTCCACGTGAAAATTTCCATCAAAAGTTCCGGGGGAAGGACGACGGACCGGGGCCAAAACGCGTTCGTAGACGGCCAAAGCCTCCTCCATTCTCTTCCTTTCGGCATCGAGGTGAGTCAAGTACTCGGCAAGCTTTTCCTTGACATTTCGTGCTCGCTGGAAATCATCGCTTGAGGGAAAAGTGCCAGTGTACAGGAATGACTGCATAAGACGAAGGTTTATTTTGGGTATGTCTTTAGAGGAGGAGGAGCCACACTTGGAGCAAATACAGATGCTGAGAGGTCCCTGCGGCATCTAAATGGGAGGCAGCTCTTAGCGGAAGAGCAGAAGGGGTAACATTGTCCTACATACCTCGACCTTGTGTGCTTTAATAATTAGATAGCCCTGGGAAAGGGGAATTTTAACTATTAACAATGGAAGAAGTCGATGCCTGGTGGTCGCTGGCAACAGGAAGCAGCAGGATCGGACAAGTCAAGGTCCGTAGACATACGATGACGTGTAGTGCCGGGATTACCGGGCCGGATTCCCTCTCGATTCAACACAACACCCAAGCACTTGTGTGATCTTGCTTGTGTTTGCGCGTTAGAGTATCGCACTCAAGTACACACATTGTGTTATGTTATCTCCGATACTACTGTTCATACCCAAACCATGGCAGCATCATTACCCAAGCGTTACTCTGTCTCCGACCATTATCAACCTCCTGGGTTATGACGGATAGGGCTACGGCCATCATCTTATTGAGATTCGATTGAGATGACACGAAGAGTTGAGAGGCGCATCTAATACTATCGAATTCGGAACAAGCGGCCGAGTCCACGGGCACGTGGCTGACTTGTTGATTTTGTCAAACGTTTACGTTGCAACTTAGCGTGGTTTATCATATTTGATGACCGTCCTGGAACTCAAAAATACATTGCTATGAACACGGTTAGTCTTAGTCTTTCTATCTTTTTGTAAGCTCATACTCCCTCTGCTAGAATCTAGTACTTCCATTCAGATTACCTTCTCCAGGTCACTGGATAGGGAACCTCATTCGCAGATGAAAAATAGCCGATTTCTCAAATATACTGCCACTATTTCCGACAAGATCTCATCCAGGAAGGCGTCTTCTCTCTACGCTTCAATCTCGTTCTCAAATTCAGCCCACACGCACGTGAAGCAGAGGGGATAGCTATGTCCATCGCACGCTCTATGGATGTGCCTGCGCCCCGTTTTATATCATACGGCGAGTATTCTCCCAACATGAGATCTCGGGAGGGATCTATCCTCATGACATGTATACCTGGAAAAATGCTGCAGGATGTTATCGAATCTTTATCCCCCGAGGAGCTTCATACCGTCATGCAGGAGCTCTCTGAGATTCTAGACTGCATGCGATCGTATTCTAACCCTTGGGGTACTCGCGTATACGGCGTCGACGGAAAGGACGTCTACGGTGGGCGCATCCCAGGTCGTCATATCAGAGCTTGCGACGACGAGCATTCCTTTTACGCAACCCTTCTTCGGGCTACCGGCGCTCGGGACGATGATCAAGTAGGTCCCGCCAAGCTTGAAAAGGCGAGAAATATGCCGACCTTGTTTCCCCATAATATTGTGTTTACTCATGGTGATCTCTGGGATCATAATATCATGGTGGATCACGGACACATCAGCGGGATCGTGAATTGGGAATGGGCGGGGTGGCTTCCCGAGCATTGGGAGTACACATTGATTCTTCGATGGATTGGATTGCAAGTGCCTTGGACCAAACAGTTGGCTTCTCTACCCGGGTACAAATACTCCAAGGAATTGGAGTATGACTTGGCCTTGATCGCAGTTTCAGATAGCTCTTTTCCAATATGAGTGGGATGTTCTGGCTCTTATTCTCGATTAGTTTCTCATATGTGATGGTTTTTGATGTTGCAACGGTTTTAGATCCCCGTTTCCTCATCGTGATAAGGAAACCGAGTCGTACCAACTCTCATATGCTGGTTCCTCTTCTACCATGTCAACTGATAGTGCCCTAGACTCGATTCGCAATCTCGTCATTCAATTTTAGGCCGCTAGGGTATGAACGTACAGTTCATTTGTATCGCTGCACTTCGGATACTACAATTCCCACTCAGATTTACAGTTTGATTTATCCGTTAGCGCCCTCTCAGAACGGGACCCCGATGCTTTTTTCATGTTCGTAAGTACTATCCGAATAGCTGTTTTTGTTTAGAGGTCTGACATTCTCCCTATTTGTGTTTGCACCCGAAAGGCTCTACCTTAATTCAGTCAATGCTTCTGCTGCGCGTTTGCTTATTTCTTGCAGTTACAATACTTGAGTGGCGCATCTCGTCGTTCTTCTCGTGATCATATCTCTAGGCGTGAACGATTACTGGAGCGATAGATATCTGTTCGCTACCAGCCCTCTGCTTTGTATTCAGTACTAGCAGACCTCGGTGTTTTCAGCCAGCGACATGACGCATTCCCCTCAATCTAAGGTACTGCTGTCGGAATGCTCGGATACTGAAGTAATAGCTTCCAAACCCGCCCAGTGATATAGTTATACAGCCGTGCCGGGTCTAGTCAAAACATGAGGAGCTTTATTCAAATACCGATACCCATCCTCCTCATGACAAGGCATGGTGGCATGGCCCCACTTTGGCATGCTTTGCGCTGTGTAACGCACCCCTGATGTACCTGTCCCTCGGCGCTTAAACTAGCTTATAAAGTCGACGAATGGGGGGGAATAGCTCAGGTCTTCTACCTATTCGCTTGACGAATCCCCTCGGTTTGTACCAATTTCACACCCACATTCCAAAATACTCAAGTTTCCAGTTCATACAGGCATCTATATCATGTCTCCTGAAATTGGAGCATTATACATCGTGCTCTTCGCACGCTATCAACCAGGAAGCTATCACTGGGGATTATACCATCACTGGGCGGCTTCGCCCCTAGGTTCCGAGACCACCTCCGCAGGCAAAGGTACTAAATATCATGCCGTAACTGTAGGGGAGGATTGGGGTCCGTTGGCAAGTGGAGATTGATGGGACGAGTCGTGCATGGCAGTCGCTGTTGTTTGTCGGCTTAATCAAGATCGGGTACGTCGATCCGACAAAGAGACAGTCGTTAGAAGCGACTCTTGACAAGGTTACCTGTACTTCGCCCTCTCCAAATATCCCGTTCACTTGTCGGACTTGGGTGCTGAAGGCTGTTAATCGCTTGATTGATGTTGGTGCTGTTCGGCTGCGACAGGTCCAAGGCATTGGAGACTGAAGCCATAGCTTTCGGAAACAAGGAGGCTTCCACTCGTCCTGCTCGACCCCGTCCTATTGTCCAGTCCGCTGTGTGTAAATTCTGATGCCATGAAGTACTTCTTTCCTAGTAAGCGCGTTCTATTGCTCTTGCAACCTAATCCTAAATTCATAATTCGCAGCGCAGGGATCGTTATTCCATACTCCAGTCAGATAGATAACCTTTTTTTTTGCTTGTAACGTACAGCTGAGGTACAAAGAAATGATCAAAAGCGCCATGTGAAATATGACAGTCTCTCTGTCATCCCAAAACGGAGACCCGCAACAGAACCTGAGAACCCTGGTTAGCTTTACCCTCCACCGCGGGGACAATCACCAGTCCAGCCGGATATTCCTGCACATTCAGACCCTCAGGTAAACTGAACTCGAAATGCTTCACAAGGTCGACGATGATGACTTGCATTTCATGATCCTATCGTTCCAGGTTAGATATCGGCCATAGACTCTGGCTTGGAGGTGACCTACGCAAACTCCCAACTTGAATTTTTCACTTAGAATTGAGTGCTGGAAACCGGAAACAGGTGAAGACCCACCCTATGCATGAACGCGTTCCGGAGCCTTATTTATCAATTGAGCGAGTGAGTCTCTAGAGTGAGATGTACGATTCACCAAATTGTCATCCTGCAGACACAAATTCAGATTTCGTTTCAATACGAGTACGTCAATTTTTACTCACAAATTGCTATATATCCCGTGCGGAGTGAGCGGCTGAGCTCCGTCGCCAATAAATCGGCTTGGATTCCACTGATTTGCGTCAGGACCCCAGATACTCGGCAGCCTGACAATGCTTAGACCCTCCAATGTCAATCATCGGAAACAGCAACGCGTACCTATTATACGTGTATATCGAACAATGAATTGTTTGTCCTTTGGGGATAAGAATGTCTTTCAAGATCTTCCCGTCCTTGGTAATGATCGGTTCGGACAGTGGAAGGGAATCATCTTGAACTGCCCTACGCATAAGGGTGGGTGCGATAGGGTGTAGGCGAAGGTTTTCCTGTCAATGATTAAAATCAAAACGGCGTAACAAGTCCGAACTTTGTTCAGCTTCACGTACTTTGATGGCAGCGTTTAGAAATGGCATCGAATCATACTCGTTCGAGGAAAGTTTGGTGTTCTGCAGGCAAGCTTGCGAAATCTCTTCCCATATTTTTCTTTGATCTTCGGGATGCGCAGAAAGCCCGTATAAAAGCCACCCTAGGGTAGTGGCTGTCGTCTCGTGTCCCGCAATGACAAATGTGCTACAGTGGGAAAGATGTCAATAAAGTTTAGACCCTGAAAGATAACACTTGCGCAAGTTGTGCCTCGACTTCATTGTCTCTCATCTGATCCGCGCCACGCGCTCTTGCTAAAAAGATAGCTCAGATACTAGAACTGTGAATCACGGTTTGGTGACGACTAACCTAGGACATCAAGGAGATCCCTATTCCCTGGTTCTGGTAGCATTCGGAGTCCTGATCCGAAGCCACGGTTAAAGGTTCGAGTCCAATATGATGACCCTTGTTCGGCATGAAAAGTGACCATTCGAGTGCAAACAAGTCAATCCGAACAAAAAATCCTCCCCCGGCATGAGAGCCAACGTCAGAAGTGGTAAGTTAATCGAAACGGCTGCGTTTGGTGCTACAAAGATCGTTAGCCCGTAGCCGACAACAAAATACATACACGAAACACCTACCAACTTCCACAGACAAGAATTTTCTTGACCCGAAAATGTCGTCGATGTCAAAACCTTGAGATGGCAGGGTGCTGGTGATGAAGTCAACGACGGCACGTCCCTCTAAAAAAAATGATACGTACCTCAAAGTCTTGACTTTGGTTCAGTCGACAAGGACGGCAGATGCTATTAAATTCGTCAACGACATCGCTGCCACTCAGAACGAAACTGTACTCACTGAAAACCAACTCCCTGTGACAAGAAAATGCCGCCACGTAGGTCTTGAAGTTGGTCACTAGCTAAGGGCGCATCGTACCGGGATATCGAATCAACCCACGTGCGAGGAGGGCCTCCTCGCCATCGGTCACGATTGAGTGCGCACATCCCGCACTCGCCAGTCACCCCCAAGTTCCGCCCTTGGTCTTCAGTTAGGATGATAGCAAACACTATGGAAGTCGTCAACAAGGCTGCTATCAGTCATACAAGATTCCACTCACCAAAGCGGAACCTCCCGCGACAAGAAATGCTGCTTGTAGGTCGTTCAAGGCTTTGGACGTCGCTCGGCGGGCGATACACCGTGAATCCATGCTTGAGTGGGAGGAGAAATGTCCTCGTCGGACACCGACATTGAGATCTAGATCCCTCGCTCACATCCACCCCTCGGCCCCTCCCTCATTCTTCTCGATCCAGTCATGTCCAAGTCAGAATCTGCAAAACATCAGTGGAAGCTTGCATAAGGCAATGAATGCAATACTTACAGGAAATCCATCACTTCACTATTCAGTCAGCAGGACCGTAGCTGCCGGGCGCCATAGAGAGACGGCTGGTGTGCACTGCAGAGGTCGTCAACAACTTCGTCACAAGCCGAAAACCAAATAGAATACTCACGACATCTCATCCGCCAATCATCCTGTCGGCACGATATCCTTGCTTCCCTGCAATTACCTTGCACTTCACAGTAACCGCCACCCCGTTTGTTATGTAGCATGACGGAATCTTGGAGGCTTGCTCAATGGTCGTTGATACATCCCGTGCGGCCCCATGCTCAAGTAGAGAGAAGGGTCGTCAGCACCAGACATCCGCGTGCCCTGCCTATATCCGCATCCACCTAGCCGAACACCTCACCATCTCCAAATAATATCCCCCTCATAGAGCCCACACCCTTGCTCCCCGGACATCGATATATCGTGTCAACGCAAATTCTAGTATTCCCATTAACGTTCGATCATACGGCTTTGGGACGATGGTCATTCGGTGTTATGCCGCAGCTGCGGGGATCGGTACGGAGAGTAGATGGTGGTGTTGAAGACGTGCAATGGGTGCGTCGATCGAAAGGAGACGACCTGGCGATCGAGTTCGGTCAATGCGCATATCCACCTCACGCAAGCCTGCTCCATCACATCCCAACTTTGCACGGCTCTCCCTATTACTCTCCCAGATATCCAGCTCGCCAGAACGCGATACGTTGCGTCGAGGCAAAAATCAACACCATCGTGACCGAAAAAAAGGCCCGAAGTCAACGAAGGAAGCACGGGATATTTTGACGATAGCAAGGTGGATGGTAAGGGGAAAGACACGGAACTGAACCCTAAAAACAGACGTCACCTTAAACTGTGACGCATGAGCAAGATATGCCGTACTTACATGTTATCCCTTCACCAGCAAGACAACTTCAAACTTTGTTAATGCATCGAGAATCGCAATGCATTTACCTTGAGGCGAGGGTCCTTATGGTCGTGAGGACAAGTCTAGAGAGTCAAGGTACAAATGAGTAAAACCAAACGTGCAAGTGGGTAACGAAATATCATACCAAAGTACGAGATGCCCTGCCTGTGAGTCAGACTCCTTGAAATTGGAAACCAGGACTATAGCATAGGCTTGCAATGGCAGAATTGAGGAGAGCAATGGGGACGCATCGGCTCGGTTATCGTGGTGAAGAGCAGAGCCAGCTAGTGAGCTTGCCAAACAACCCTGTCCCAGCCAAACATTCCTTTTATGGAACTCACCTCCTTGTGACACATGAACTATAAGTTCTATACTAAGTTGGCGGGAAATTATCCGAGGCCAACGGAGGGTGTACTCATATGTGGCGCACTTTTATTTATGCCAAGCTACGGGGATACATTACTGTTCAGTGTCCCGGCAGAGCACAATTTGAAAAAATAAAAATAAAAAAACATCTCCCACTCGAAGTTCTAGTGTCACTCTTGCTATCCAGCACATGGCTTCATGGCTCAGAAAGACTGCTGCCCATATCCTTTGATTTATGCTTCTGTCACTACAAGAAAACATATATACAACTCATCATGATTCATGTATACATTACAAACAAAAATGTTATTTATGGAGGAATGAATTTTTGCGCTGCAAATTATGGAGTCAGGATTAGGTTGCAACAGTGATAGAACGTGCTTACTAGGAAAGAAGCATGGAGTCGTTGGGTTATTGAATGTACACTCAGCGGACCAGACCACAAGATGGGGTCGCAGAAGCCAATGGTCCACAATCCGATCGTGCCCGAAAGTTATAGCTTTGGTCTGCAATTTCTAGCAGTTGTTGCAGCCAACAACACCAAAACCAATCAAGTGATTCACAGCCTTCATCACCCAAACTTGGGAATCGAACGGGATATTACGTGAGGGCGAAGTGCACGTAACCATGTCAATTGTCGTTTCCAGCCACTGTCTATAGACTGGACTCATATTGACATGACCGATCTTGATTAAGCCAACAAGCATGGCATCATACCTTGAGACACCTATCTCCTCAATCTCTACTTGCCAAGGACTGGGATCTGGCAGTAGATTGGCAGCATGATATCTGGTGCCTCTGCCTGCATAATTGTTGGGGTCGACACCAGGGCGTGGAGCCACAAAGTGATGGTATAATCCCCAATGACAGCTTCCTGGTGGATGGCATACAAAGAGTATGATGTATAGTCCTCCAATTTCAAGATCCATGATATAGATGCCTGTATGAACCGCAGACTTGAGTATTTTGGATGTGTGAGTGAAATTTGGTACAAACCGAGAGGATCCGTCGAGTGAATAGGTAGAGAACCTGAGCTATTCTCTCCATTCATCGACTTTATAAACTAGTTTAAGCGCTGAGAAGCAAGCACATCAAGGGTGCATTACACAGTGCAAAACATGCCAAAGCGGTCCCATGCCCTACCATGCCACCATGTCTGGTTACGACACAGATGTGTATACGTATTTGAATGAAGCTTCTCATGTTCTGACTTGACATGTGGCTGCATAGCAGATATCATTGGGCCAGTTCGGAAGCTATTACTTCAGTTATCCGAACATTCCATGACAGCAATACTTTGGATCGAGAGGAATATGTTGGCATGTCGCAGCTGAAAACACCGAGGTCTGCTGGTACTAAATACAAAGCAGAGGACTGGTAGCGAACATATATCTATCGCTCTAGTAATCATTTGCATCTGAAGATGTGATCACGAGAAGAATGCCCAGATGCACCACTCAAATGTTGGTGACTGCAGGGGAGGAAACGCGCAGAAGAAGCATTGGCTACATTAAAGGGGAGCCTTGTGGGCACACGCACAAGCACCCCGAATAGTATGAACATGAAAAACATTGAAGTTCCGTTCTGAAAAAGTGCCAACAGATACATTAAACTGTAAATTTGAATGGGAACTGGAACATCCGATGTGCAATGATACAAATGAACCATACATTACACACCCTAGCAGCCTAGAACTGAATGATGAGATTGTGTATCCGCTACTACCTGGGTAGAGAAGCTAACTGTTTGGTCCAAGGCATTTGCAATCCAATCCATCGAAGAATCGGTGTGTACTCCCAATACTCGGGAAGCCACCCTGCCCATTCCCAATCCACAATCCCGCTAATGTGTCTGTGATTCATCATTCACCGTGATATTATGATCCCGAAGGTCACTGTGAGTGAATACAATATTATGGGGAAACAAAGTCGGCATCTTTCTCACCTTTTCTACTTGGCGAGACCCTCTTTATCATCGTCCCAGGTGCCAGCAGCTCTAAGAAGGGTTGCATAAAATGAATGTTTGTCATCACAAGCTCTGATATGATGACCTGGGACACACCTGCCGTAGATATCCTTTCCGTCGATGCCGTATATGCGAGTACCCCAAGGGTTAGAATATGATCACATGCAGTCTAGAATCTCAGAGAGCTCCTGCATGATAGTATGAAGCTCCTCAGGGGATAAAGACTCGATAACATCCTGCAGCATTTTTCCAGGTATACGTGTCATGAAGATAGATCCCTTTTGAGATCTCGTGTTGGGAGAATGCTCGCCGTATAATATGAAACGGGGCACAGGCACACCCATAGAGCATGCGGTGGACATAGCTATCCCCTCTGCTTCACGTGCGTGTGGGCTGAATTTGAGAATGAGATTGAAGCGTAGAGAGAAGACGCCTTCCTGGATGAGATCTTGTCAGAAATAGCAGTAGTACATTTGAGAAATAGGGATCAGGATGTGCCGGTGGATCCAGCCACGAATGAGGTTCCCTATCAGATGACTGGAGAAGGTAATCTGAACAGAAGTACTGGATTCTAGCGGAGGGGGATATGAGCTTACAAAAAGATAGAAAGACTAAGACCAACCGGGTTCATAGCAATGTAACTTTGAGCTCCAGGACAGTCACCGAGTATGGCCTGATAAGCCGCACCAAGTTGCACCGTCGTTGTGCATCTGACCCACTAAAGCCCGCCACTACATGCCATTGCATGGACCTTGATTGTGACTTTCCTGATACTGCTGCCTCTCTCCACATGAAGACATCTGATTTGCTGTCTCTCTTGCTACCATTTCTATGCTTCTTCTCTCCTAGCTGCCCCTCCAAACTCGGCTTTTCCTTCCGATGACCCTCTCAAGACGACGACGCTGTTCCATTGACGATCCTCCCTTCACAGCCACAAACGACCGTCCTCCCATTTGTCTCATCTCCACTCCCTACCTGTCTGCACCCTGCACTCCTCCCATCTGTACTCCACTATTCTGCTCCCTCATTCTCTACTCTATCTGGCTGTCGTCGCGACATGAGCTGCAAACAAGTCATTACCGAGTCTGATTTTCTGTCACTCTAGCAGATGTGCACATCGCAGAATTGATTGGCAATGAGGAAAGGAGGTCATGTTCGGGAACGGAGGGTCTTGTGTATACGCGATTGGCGAAGTAGGAAGGCAGTTGCATTTGGGAGAGGAGGATCTTGTGTCTGTACATACGGGAGATGCTCCAAACTCGATCGGAGATGGAGGTCTTTGATCACACTCTGCATCAGTGCACACGCGCACACACTGCCTGCATTTTGGCTTAGACATTGTTCTCAGCCATCTCATGCTCACAGCTAGCTACCAAGTGCAATGCTTATCAGCATGCTGTTCACCTTGAAATACATATGAGGTTCTTACCTCGAACTTCCCTTCAGTCTTCGCAGAATCGTCTCTACATGCTCACTTTGACTGTCCTCTGCAAAGTCTGTGTGAGTTCGACTTTGAAATCCTTATGAAGCAGAGATAAAAGCTTACAACTTTGAGATCGCTGCCACCGAGTTTACTATTTGGAAAGCACCCATCCACACGTGCCAGGCTTTAAATGTTGGTAACCTAGTATGCAATTAGTTGGCATTGTTTTATTGTTATGGAGATGAGCAGGTCATTACCAACTCGTATTCATCTCCAAACCTGTTAGCCACTAACTCTTATCGACTTAGATCAACTAAGGATCGCCACTCGCACTTCGGTGGACAATACACTCAGAGGTCAAAGGCGATGGGGTTGAGTCAGGAGCGAGCTTAGATAGTCACGAAGAACGGAGTTCGATGTTAGGTAGATTAAACCTTAGCTGAAGCTGGGGTTTAGACCAGCTGAGGCTCTACTTAAGTACACATTGAGTAATCTAAGAATAGTACTGTGAGAATGTCCGATCAGAACCGCAGCATAGAGTAAGCATGAATGCGTAAGGAAAAAGAAAGAGAGAAAAAGAAATGAGTAAACCGTAACATTACCCCCCCTTTAAGACTCGTTCGTCCCGAATGAGTCCTCAGTCTCCTCTCCGCTTTGTTGCGACTGACTGTCAAAGGTGTCATCATCGTTGTCATCATCTTCGCTATTGAAATCCCAATTTTCCGTCACCTTTTGAAGGTGATCTACGTCGGCTTCATCATCAGAGGGAGGGTCGAGGAGGATAGGCGGATTTTTGTAGGGTCTGTTCTCCCGCCTGGAGTCTTTGATTTCCTGGGCGCATCGTCGTAAGTAGGAATCGCGAACCTTAGGGTTGTCGAATCGTGGATCCGTCTTTTGTGGAGTGTACTTCCAATAGTTGTCATCCGAGACCTTGTTGTCTCGGAGCCACTTCTTGTTCTTCTCCTCTAGGGCGCGATCCATCGATTCCGAGATCTCCACTACCAGTCGTTGGAAGGACAAGGTGGTCGATATGGGTCCGTTGCCTCGTCCAGCATCTGAGCCAGCTGCCTCCCCTACTATATTGATTTCCTCGTCAGAATGCGCTGGAGCCGAACACTGGGATGAGTAGACAGTTTCTACTTCCATAAGGCAGGGTGTGGCTGGGTCATGGTACTCGATGGGAAGGTTGCGTGGTATTTTATGATCGATACCCACCGTCCGTCCATGCTTGTTTACTTCCCATTGAATCCTTTGGATGCGTGCTTCATAGTCATTGACCAGTTCCTCTGCGTTAGCCATATTGGACCGTTTGACCCAAGAGTTCTCTTCCTTCGGGTAACCTTTCCATTTTACCAAGTATTCTGTAATGGTGCGACGGGTTCGCCCTCGACTGACTACTTTGTCTCTGTGCTCGACGATTTCTTCGATTTCATACTCTTCCTCATCTTCGATCAACTCTGGGGGTGGTCTCTCGGGTCGTGGTTGATTCGAAAAGGAGGGCATGACGTAGGGTGTCAACAGGGATTCGTTGAAGCGGTTGTGGATTTTCCATGTGGCCGGTAACTTCAATTCGTACGCCGAGACCCCTTTCTTTGCGATAATTGCGAAAGGGCCTACTCGTCGGTCGCCCAACTTCTTGGACGGTCACGGGAGATGAAGGTTAGTCGTATCGAGCCATACCTTATCTCCGACTTGGTACTCCATGGCTGCACCTTTGTGTTTGTCATGGGTCCTTTTCATGGACTCCGCTGCCTTTTCCAATGACTTTCTGGCTTCTCCCTGCGCCTTTTCTATTTCCTCCACCATTTTTCCCGCTGCTGGAACTGTCGTCGTTCGTTGAGGCTTCTTAATGACCTCTCCGTCCCTTCCGAAGATGACCTTATAGGGGGAGTATCCGGTGGCTGAGTGCTGTCGGTTATTGTGTGTAAACGCTGCCAGCGGTAACCACTTGCTCCAATCGTCCTGCCGGTTGTTAACGAACATTTTGAGGTATTTTTCGATCTCTTGATTAACCCTCTCAGTCTGTCCATCCGTTTGAGGGTGATAGGCCGTGGACGGGTTCCCTTCAACGTGCAGGAGTCGATAGAATTCTTTCATGAATTTGGAGACGAACACCGAGCCCCGATCGGAGATTACCTTCTCTGGCATTACTCCATAGGGTACGTAGACGTAGTCTCTTAGGATTCTAGCGAACCCTGACGATGTAAGCTGCTCGTTACACGTGATAGGAATGATGGCTTTTGAGAAGCGATCGACGATTACTAGGATAGAGTCGAAACCCTTTGAATTCGGTAGTTTGGTGATCATATCCACCGAAATGTGGGTCCAAGGGCGAACTGGAACCTCGTTGGGGTGTAAGGGAGCCTTCTTCGGTCGGCGATCTGCCTTGGTTCGTTGGCAGACGTCACACCCCTTTACGTATGCTTCTACGTCTCGATGCATTCTTGGCCACCAGTAGTCTCGAAGTATCAACTCCTTGGTTTTTTCGATACCAGGGTGGCCAGCGGTAACGTGATCATGTTTGAGGGCTATGATCTGCCCTCGGAGGTCGCGGTCTACGGGCACATAGACCCGTCCATCATACCATAATAGGTCCTGACTGCGAGAGACACCCTTCTCGTGGTTTAAGGAGTCGGAAATTCCCCTGTCCCAGCAACAAGGGTCGTGTGTTGCCGCCTTGATTCATTCATGCAATTCCTCGGCGGTGGGCATGGTCAGGGCCCTAAAGTGTTCCGCCTTGAGTACTACAATGTCTCGATTGTCCTCCTTGCCCTGATCATGGTCCGCTCTCCTTGACAAAAGGTCTGCTTTCCAATTCTGAGCACCGGGCTTATGATGTAAGGTGAATTGGTATTCCGCTAACTCCGTCACCCACCGCGCTTGTCGTTGGTTGAGCTTCTGGGGTTTGCGGAAATACTGAAGGTTGGAGTGGTCCGTCCAGATTTCGAAATCTTCCCTTGCCCCCATGAGATATTGGCTCCACTCTTCAAGAGCGATCATAATCGCCAGGAGCTCCTTGTCATAAATCTCATAGTTGCATTCGGTAGTAGAGAGCGCCTTGGAAAGGAAGGCTACCGGTCGCCATTTCTTGTTTTGCCATTGGGACAACACCGCCCCGACTGCTCCTTCACTGGAGTCTGCTTCTACATGGAATCGCCCTTCATCCAGTGGTATGGCAAGTACCACATCTTCGCGGAACAGCTCTTTGAGCTTTTCAAACGCCTTCTGCTGGGCTTCCCTCCACATCCACTCCTGTTTGCCGGTGAGTAGGGTAAGCGGTTTGATGTGTTTGCTGTAGTCTCGAATAAACCGCCGATAGAAATTACAAAATCCTAAGAAGGACTGTAACTCTTGTTTCCTTCGAGGGATTGGCCAGTCCAGTAGCCCTGCGATCTTAATGGGGTCCATGCGGATTTTTCCTTCGCTGATGATTACCCCCAGGTACTCCATCTCCTCCACTTCGAACTCGCACTTCTCGGCCTTGAGGAACAGCTTATTTTCTCGAAGTATCTGGAGTACCTTGCGTACGATCTTTTTATGCTCCGCTTTGGTTTTAGAGGCAATGAGGATGTCGTCTAGGTACACTGATACTTCCCCTGCAGCTATCAGGTCCTTGAAGATGTTGTTCATCATCCACTGGAATGTAGCGGGCGAATTGGTGAGGCCAAAGAACATCACCAGGGGCTCGTAGAGCCCTCGGTTTGTTCGAAACGCCGCCTTCCACTCATCCCCCTTCTTGATTCATACATTGTTATACCCCCAATGCACATCCAGCTTGGTGAAGTATTTAGCCTTCTTCAACCGGTCCATTAGTTCCCCAATCAACGGTAAGGGATAACGATTCTTGATGGTCATCTCATTCAGCTTGCAGTAGTCCTGCACCGGGCGCAATTTCCCGTCCTTCTTTTTCACGAAGAAAAAAGGGGATGCCATGGGAGATTTGGAGGCCTGAATGCGCCCCGTCGACAGGTTCTTGTCGAGGAACTTGTCGAGCTCTTCCTGCTCGGCCGGGTTAAGCGGATAGACTTTACAATCGAGGTTGGCATTCGCGTTGGGGATGAGTTCGATGGCGTGGTCCCAAGGTTTACGCGGGGGTAGCTCATCGAAGCTTTCTTTGTCGAATACATCCTTGAATTCGCGATACTCCTCAGGTACGATTTCCTCAAAGGTTTTGATCGTCTTTTTCGCGTTAGCCCGAGCTGCCAACTCGTTGGCTTTGGTACCCATGGCACGCACGTGGAAGGCTTCTTCAAAATCGATGACCAGTATGGTGTCTCCCTCCTCGTATTCCTCCCATCGCGACGAGGGGTCGGTGTCGGGTAACAAAAAGGGGATTTTACGGCACGTGCACCAGGCTAGGGTGACCGCCCCGGTATCCCAGTCAATGAGGGGATTGTGACGCTGCAACCAGTCATGTCCAAGGAACAGGGGGGTAGAGCCTAGATCGACTACAGCTAGTTCGATCCGCTCCACGTGATCCCCAATTCGTAACCGTACTTCGGCATACTCCGTAATATCCCCTCCTTTGTTTCGGGTTCCATCGGCATTGTACACCGGAACGGGGCGGGCCGCCTTTTTAAGATTAAGGTCATGTGCTTGGGCCCAGGCCCAGTCGATTGAACTTCCTGTAGTGCTGCTATCCACTAGGGCGCTTACCACGTGGGTCTCTTTCGTATCCAACGTTTCTAACTGCACCTTTATTGACACGTTACGCCCTTTCCTTCCGCGTATATACATTGGGGGTTTCTGAAGATCCTCCATCCATTGCCACCTTTCCCGAGCTTGAGCGGCCGTTTCCGTCTGCTCTTCTAGCTGATGACACAGCTGGTCGTCAACTTCCCCCCGACGACGGGGGTGTACCCAACCGTTGAGTACTGCACGGGCAGCGGTATCCCCTCGAGCGATTCGTAATGCCCGCCGGGTCCACAGGATGCTGTGGGGCTCGTAATACATGTCCGCAATCACCTTCTTGTCGTTCGGGGTTGCGCGAAGGGAAATGGGGGAAGGAGGCGTCCTTTTTGGGGTCACAACCGGGATATCAGACCATAGGTGGGCTTCTTCATCTTCTACTTCTTCCAATGATACTGATGGGTTCTTCCCTCAAAGTGGCATTTGGTCACCGGGACGAGAAAGGTCCCGAGGCGGCATTTGGGCGCCCTTGGTAATCGAGGTGGTGGAGGAGGGCTCGCTGCCCTGTGTTTGGCCCTGGCCACGGGCGCTTGTGCACAGCGTTGTAACCTCCACTGTAGATCTGTACTTACTGCTCCTCCTGGACCCGGCGGTACTTCGGGTGACCCTTCGCGGGGGCACACATATTGGCTCGCCCGCACGGTCCTCACTGTTGGTCGCTTGGGTGACTACTGGGTGAGGGTGGTCATCCGAGTTCACGGCCTCAGCTGCTTTTCTGACGCATCCTGCTGAAACAGACGGCCCCACATACGGGGACGCAGGCCCAGCGGGCTGGGTTGGCAACCTTTCTCCCTCTCCGGGGTGACCTCCCCACGTCTGGGGTTCAGTCGGGACTCGGCCTAGGGGGCTCTGCCCTCGAGGGGCTTTCCCTGTGCGGCGAGCCGGGGGTTCCTGAGCTGTGGGTGCCCCTAGGGGTTCAATGCTCGACGCAGACCGCGCGGAGCAGCGGTAATCCCCTCCTACGCCGTTGGAGTGTTGCGATTCCTTGTTCTTAATTCCTTCGACTGGTAACGCGGCAAAAAAGTTGGTATATTGTTCATACGGAGTACCTACATACGTAGTATAAGTCTGACTAAAAGTACATGATTGCGCACCAGGGGAAACTAAGTCCTTTGCTGACGCCGTCGAATCGCTTATTTCGACGCCGGCTCGTCTTTTGACGACTTTTCCTCTTTGACCTCCTCGACCTTCGTGTCCTTTCCCAGTTCTTCCTTCTCTGCTTCAGCGAGCAACTGGCGGAGGCGTTGGGCGGGAATCTTCTTGCAAGGTGGGAGTTTGACGGGGAGCCACTTTGATTTGTCCGTTGGACATTTATGGTCCCGGTTCCACCCAGTATTGCCGCACTTGAAGCATCGCTTGTTGCTTCGCAACTTGTCGATCTCCATCAGCTGCCCGGCACCCCCATAGGTTGTCCCTGTGGCGTCCTTCTTATCGCCACTGGAACCCTGACCGCTTCCCTTCTGTGATGATTGGTTGCCTCGACCCGAACCTCCCTGGTTTGAGGAGGACTTACTGCCCAGTCCTTGGGCTACCCCATATCGATAGTTTGCGTCTATCCTCAAGACGCGGGTCTTCCATTCTGCGTAGGTTGTGGGGCGCTCGTTGTCCCCATGCATAACCGTATTTCGAACCGTCGGGCGTATAGTGGCTTCTACCACTTCGAACATCTGCTTCTCGTCCCCGAATTCCTCACACTTGTGGGCCAACCGTTCGAACTTTGCGAAGAACTCGACCGCTGACTTAAAATCCGACTGCCGGACCTTCTTCCACTCCGCCTTCCAAATGGTTAATTCGGCTACTTCGCGGAACTGGACGGTGAGGTCATGGGAGAATTCCGCCCACGTGGGGAATCTCCAATGACCCCGTGGGTCCCGATATCGATAGTATTGGTCGACCCACCACTGCTGCGCTTCTCCACGGAGGTACCCCTGGGCGAACGTGATGCGGTAGGGGTTCTGCCCCTCGTCGTTCATCGTATAGTACATGGGGAATACCTGGAAATAAACTTCACAGTGGTGAAGGAATCGAGTGATGTCCGAAGACACCCCGGTGAAGTATTCTGGCTGCGTAATTAATTTGGGTTTCACGTCGTTCCACGGATTGTTGGCAGCCCCCGGCGCCAGGACCCACGGATCAATAGGGTCCGGTGGCGGAGGCGGCACCGGTGGGATTGGAGGCCTGGGCGGTCGCGATAGGGACCGTAAGTTTCGATTGTCGCCCGGAGGCGGGTAGTCTCCATAGTTAGGGTGTGGCGGCGGACCCGGCGGAGGTCCTGATGGTGGTAACGGGGGTACTGTCGACCCCTTCCCTTTATCAGGGTTAGAGGGACCTGCCCCTGTGTCCGCGTGTTCGTCGTCGTCCCCTCCCGCGCCTGCAAAAAAGTTCGAACCAAAGAAGTCCTCCGTTTCCAACAGGTTTGGCATGGGTTGGGGTCGTCGGTACGGCTCACATCCCTGCCGGGGGTCCTCAGGATGGACCTGGCTCCATACATCGGCTGCCCGGTGCCAGGTTTCCACGTCTAGGATATTCTTCATCAGGTACACGTCGCCCATCCTGCGAGCGTGTCGGTAATCCTCTCCCGCCTCCGTGAACAGCCATTGCGGGTCTTTCTCCATATCCTCCATCATTATCTCGTACAGGCCATGCCATGGTAAGAGGTCGAAAATGGCGGGCCTCGGGTTAGGTCCATTAAGAAGGACCTGCTTCACCGCCGTCATTACCGTCGGTTCGAGGGCCTGGTTCGGGGGCCGACTTGGCATCCTTGGCTGCCTTCCTCTCTCGGGCGAGGCGGTCGATTTCCTTGTTTCTCCTCCACCTCCCGATGTCGGAGTCCTCGTCAGTGATCTCTGACTGGTAGGAATTCCAGGCCCTTGCTCTGGCCTCCAGATCGCTTCCTGCTTGTCGCGCGGCTCCGGTATATCTAACGGCCGCGGCTCGAATTCGATTCTTGACTTCGGCGTCGGTGGCGTCGGGTTCGAGGGGAAGATCCCACCATCCTCCGGGTCCCTGGAGTGCGTCCTCCTCGGCCCTTCGGATGCGTGCGTCATGCGCTCTTCCTCGCTCCATTCTGGCCTCGATTTCTGGAGACCCCCTGGCAGCTCGAGGGAGTCCGAGGGACTCGACGTACGTGTGATAGAGGAGAGGCCACGGATGCTGGGATAGAGGGACGGGGTCGGCGAAGGCTCGCGACGAGACGGAGGGTTCCCAGTTGGAGACTCCGGCGAGTCGCTCGGAGGCGGTAACTGTCCCAAGCTCTTCGGGGTTGTACTCTGGGTACTCGCCCCAAAGCTCCCCATCCGTCGGCTCGTGCGCGGGGACGGGGGGAGTGAGCGGAGGGGTCTCGGCCCTTTCAGAGACCTGGTCGGACTCTGGTCCGGTCTTGTCTCTGGCCACAGCATCCTCTTCCCCTGTGTCTGCGTAGACCCAGCTGGAGTCGGGGTACCAGGCGATTGGGGGACCCCGATTGGTTGGCCAGGAGCCTGAAACAGACTGTGGGCCAGCTGAACTGGTGGTAGCCACGGAGGCTCCGAGGCTAAGCTCTCCGGAGTCCTCGTCGAAGTCGTCCCTGGCTTTTCCCTTGCCATACCTTCGTCGCTCGCTTCCCCACTCTGCATCTGTCCACCTGTTTTGGGAGCGTCCGCTCCAGTTATCTCCGGTATAGGTCGCATCCTCCTCCTCGTTCGGGTAGAGGTCACTGAGGAGGTCTTCGAGTCTGATTCTTTCGAGCTCGGTGAGCTCGTCGCCTTCGAACTCGGTATCAGGGCTTTCTTCGCCCGCGACCAGATGCCTGGTGCCTTGTCCTCGGGCTCCGTCGTTGCTTGACTCGCCCTCGACTGGAGAGACGTCGAAGAGACCTGGTAGGGGCGAGTCTCCTCGGTCGAGGAATACCCTCCGGGTATCAGCAATGTCGACGGAGTGGTCTGACTCGGTGGCGCTTCTGTAGGAGTCGGTGTTCGACTCTGAGGATCCTGAGCTGGATCGCGACGATGTGTAAAGGGACCCTCCAGGTCCTCTGGGTGTGATGGGTCGGCCATCATGAAGTGTTTGCTGCGAGGCGGCAGGGATGAAGATTATTGGTGGCGGGTACGCTGGCGTCGCCGGAACGTAATGAAATGGAAGCTGTGCTCGTACGCGCCTCTGTTGGCGACAGCACCGTTGGATGTAGTACAAGGAGGTGAACAAGAAAAAGGTTATAAAAAGCGTGGAGATGACGGGAATGGCGTCGGATAAGGGCATCCGTCCGTTGGCTTATTTTCTGAGATAGCCGGCGGTAAGAATGGACCATACGACGGACAAAGCGAGAATCGTAAGGGCGGCAAGGGTCGCGATAATCAGGTTGAGGTCGGTCTCGTAGACGGGGCTGGTCATCAACGTGGTATCGTCGTCGAAAGATGGGTCAGTCAATGCTAGCAATATGACTGCTAACAGTGAAGCTAACTTTAAGGATAGGTTAAAGATGTTCGTTGTGCCTCAGATGAGGGGAACGTATGCGCCGTAAAGGGCTACTAGCAGTCCTGCTAGGAGCGGTGCGGCGATACAGACTCGGATGAGGACAAGGGTAAGAAGAACAGTTACTACAACTGCAAAGATCGGGTCGTTGATAATGTAGGGAACAATCCAGGCGATAACAGCAGCTTGGAGCAGTAGGTCAAAGGGTAGGACCCAGATGACTACTGCGATAAGAAAGTGTATCGGATGAATTTTGGGATATGTCGAACCGTCGGTTCACTCGCAACGCGCTGACAGTCACGAAACTGTCCTTACGAACACAGGGCGATAACCTCTCTGGTCAAACGGGGGAAATGTCTGTAAAGATGGTTGGGCAGCGTTCTTTCGCTGAAGTGGCGCTGAGCAACGTAGAACGAGCTTCGGCTAAATGTTAGCCACTAACTCTTATCGACTTAGATCAACTAAGGATCACCACTCGCACTTCGGTGGACAATACACTCAGAGGTCAAAGGCGATGGGGTTGAGTCAGGAGCGAGCTTAGATAGTCGCGAAGGACGGAGTTCGATGTTAGGTAGATTAAACCTTAGCCGAAGCTGGGGTTTAGACCAGCTGAGGCTCTACTTAAGTACACATTGAGTAATCTAAGAATAGTACTGTGAGAATGTCCGATCAGAACCGCAGCATAGAGTAAGCGTGAATGCGTAAGGAAAAAGAAAGAGAGAAAAAGAAATGAGTAAACCATAACAAAACCTTTGTACGCGTATGCGGGAAGGTGACACGAACAAGCTATACAACTACGACCGGTAAGAGAATCCGTGCCTATCACTGCCAGGTTGGCATGATCTAGGCAATGGTCAGTTTCTTAATGACTCAAGTAAAGAGCGTCACTTACCAAAGGAAGTATGCACATACTCCTGCAGGAGGGATGGATACACGGCCATGTTCCTACCCCTGTTTCTTTGATTGCCAGGCTTATGACCGAGTATCTAATTAAAACATTAGATTTCCTAATGCTAGTAGATATGAATCCTTACCTCTAGCAAACAAGCAGAAATTATATAACATTTTTATGGCTAGAACGAGGGGTTAGTGCCCTATCAAGTTTAAAAGATAAAGACATGTACCCTGATACATGAGATACACAGTCGGTACTATAGGCAAAACGAGTCAGTCAGACAAAGGGAAAACAAGATAGAAAATCCGTACTGCCACTGTGCCTTTACCTTCTATGAAAATCACCAAGATTTCTGTGCATTCCATCATGCTAATGAGCCGTTGTCGTACTCAGCATCGTAGGACCCGATTATGCAAAGAGGAGGCATCGTGCTACATGATGTAGCAACCTAGCATTAGTAGATACTCTGTTAGCGAACGGAAAGGAAAAGGCAGCAGAAATGCACCTGGCAGAGGCGATCCCTGCTCATTCGACCCACATAAAGGCTGTATCCATATCGTTGACTTGCAGGTCTGATTCGTTTGAATGAACTAAAGGGTAAGTTACTGGCTGCTAAGTTGGGATCCGAAGTGCAAGATTAAACCCAGAGTAAGGATTGGTTAACTAGTCGCTAAAGGAGCAAAAGCATTTGCTCACTTCTGATATGCTCAAGACTGGCCATTGAGTTCTTCGTCATGTACAGCCGAGGGCCCAAAATCACATCTACAAGACATTAGGAATACAGGGTATAAGCGAGGAAGGTATGAGACTACTGTATCTCATAGCCTAGTGATACCATGTTCATTGGCATGCCATTGGAACATGTTGATATCGTTGTATGCAGTAAAAGTCTACAGTAACAATGAATGGCTCATCAGCAAACCACGAGCAGGGGCAGGGGCAAGAAAGAAACACTATGCACTTGGGTCCATCTGCAAGGTGTTCTCGTTGTGTTGGGACTTTTGAGAGCCACAGCTTGAGCTCATAGCTGGCATGGCCGACAGAATAAACTGATGGAATGAACTAGGAAAAGTAAGTAAGTCTTGAGAATGAGGAAGAGAAGAAAAAAATATTTGCCATGACCGTACTGCTGCTGCCTTCAAACCCGCTTGAAATCCCAGAAATGCCTTGTCTGTTTTATCCAGCAGATTGTCTATGCGTAGCGAGTCAGATCCAAGCGTACTATCGGATCGCATGTTAGCAGGGAAATAGAGGTAAGAAGTAGTCCACGCACCTGTATTGGAGCTCCCTATCTATACTTTACAAGCATTGTCCTATTGTATCATTACTTGTAGCCAATGGGGATGCTCGAGCCAATACATCGTCATCTGAGATAACAAGGAAAACTTTAGCTTGGCTTAAGGAATAGGAAATTACAGCTTACCTTGGCGAAACCAGTCGATATACATCAGTAGAGGGATTTTGTTATGGATATTGGGTATCCACTGATTCGGTGCATGAGTCAACACATGCCCGAACTCAGCCTTCTTGGTCCTAGTAGTGACTTGCTCATACTTTCTCTTACTTTCTCTATTCTTCGTATTGATACTAGAATATTATGGAACATTATAGAATAATAATGACTCTAATCTTTCCTTAGTATATAAACTCGTAGGTAACATTGTATTAAAAAAGCTTTTACCAATCTACTACTATAAGGACACCTTCACTGCGTGAACCCTCAGTTACGCCTAGCGCTTGCTGAACAACTCGTTGGATACGCCTAGCGCTTTCTGACACCAACCCGAAGGTTACACTTAACGCTTGCCTTCACCCTCGGCCCATAATAGCTTCGCGCTTACAGGCTTTCTATATTGGTAATTGCTCCGTGCTTACCAGCCACTTCCCTCAGTAATTGCTTTGCGCTTACTGATTTCCTTTATTTCGCAAACCGGACCACTCAGGTCTCCTCACGAACCCTCACCAGAATCCATTATATTCCCTAACAACATACATCATTCCTAATTACTCTTACCTCACTTTGATCACCACTCCTCGCCTCGTGCTCACATCTCCAGATTTCGGCAGATCCATAACAGATTTAACGGCAGGTACTAAGGCTCTGGAAGGGTATTCATTAGGTGCTCCAAGTTGCTCACTAACTAAACTAAACCATTCACTTACCGTTTGAATGTCAAGCTCATTTCTCAATGCTGCAGTAAGTGAAAGAGCATTGAATTGATCCTAAGCACTATGGGTCTGTTCGGCTGCCAGGCAGTGAGAAGCACTGGGTGGGCCTGATGTCGCATAATGAATTTCAAACTTGACATCATGACAGGCACAGCCAATTTCAGTTACTAGTTACCATATTTAGAAGCATCGAATGCAAAACTTTCGTCTTCATCCTCTTCAGCATGCTGCACGCTCATATCCTTTGAGAGTTGTCCAAAAACAATTCTGAATATTCCAGCTACTGAATCCAATGTGAAAACATGCTCCTCTTCAAAGAAATCACCCAGGAAAACCTGTGGCCAATGCAAAATTCCTGTCACCACCTCATCACCACCTTGCCCACCACCACATCACAACGTGAAACCCCACAGCCCTGCTGCCAGCATACTAATTGTTCGAAGCAGCGTCATCCCGATAGACCAAAGGATAACGGAAGTATCAGCTTCTGAACCGGCCCAATGATATCTGTTACACAGGCGTGAGTCAAGTCAGAACATGAGAAGCTTCATTCAAATACGTATACACATCTGCCTCATGACCAGACATGGTGGCATGGTAGGGCATGGTACCACTTCTGCATGCTTCATGCTGTGTAATGCACTCTTGATGTGCTTGCTTCTCAGCGCTTAGACTAGTTTCCTGTGATCCAGTCCGCTGTGTGTAAATTCTGACACCACAACGTGCTCCTTTCCTGGTAAGCGTGTTCTATTGCTTTTGCAACCTAATCCTGACTCCATAATTTGCAGCCCAAAAATTCGTTCTTCCATACTCCACTCAGATAGATAACCTTTTTTGTTTGTAACATACGGCCGAGTACACGAATCATGACGAGTTGTATGTATGTCATCTTGCAGTGACAGAAGCATAAATTAAGGGAATATGGGCAGCAATCTTTCTGGTTCATGAAACCACATGCTGGATAGCAAGGAGCGATACTACAACTTCGAGCACAAGATGTTTTTCTCAAACAGTGCTCCACCGAGACACTGAACAGTGATGCATTCTCATAGCTTGACATGAACACAAGCACAGCCACTCATGAGTACACCCTCCACCGGTTCCAGATAATTTCTCACCAACTTAATATAGAACTTGCAGTTGTTGTCATGGGTAGCATTCGACGCATCAATCTGAAGCCATGCCTAAACTGTTAAGAATCAGGGTATTTTGGCTAATACACAAGTTACTGAATACTTGAGTAAAACCTAAGTTGAGAGCGAGGATGTCCAAAAGCCGAGTTCCAACCACCAAGAGGGATCCGTAAGGGTGCTAACAAGCACGAGGCGTAACTGACTGGGTCTCCGAAAAGCGCTAGGCGTAGTCGGAAAGCAATTGATTGGCAAGCGCTTGGCATAACCGATCAGAGATGCTTAGTTCACACAATTAAGTGGACTTCGAAGATGAGTAAAATTAGCTTAAGAGATCCTAATACAATGGTAAAGACAATATTTATATGCTACTAGTAAGGCATTGAGTCATTATAATTCTACAATATTCCATAGTATTCTAGTATCAGCAAGAAGAACAGAGAAAGTAAGAGAAAATAGTAGAAAGTATCAGTAAGCTGAGGTCAAGACCGAGAAGGCTGAGAGTAGGCATGTGTTGACTCATGTACAGACTGAAAAATACATGAGATCCATAACATGGCCCCCCCCAGTCTACATATGCTGGAACGAGGCACACCCCAAGTGAATGAAAAGAATTAGAACAAGTAAATATCATAGATTTGAATGGTTCTGCTGATTGTGGCCGTAACTTCACAAATCCTGATATCAAAACGATTCTACACTCTTCACATAGGAGCACAAGGTTAATTGCCTTCGGAAATGGCATTACCGACAGGCCTTTTGCTGTTACATGAGTCAATGAGTCAAAGATTGGGTAAATGACAAACTTGTTCCACAATAACAAGCATGTATATGGGTAAATACCTAAGGGAAACATTTTCAATGGATTAAACCTTATTTGATGCCTGGATAGGTACAAACGAAGCCCAGATGATACGCGAATAGAGGAAGGCTTCATGCGATGAAGCGGAGAATCGGCAAGAGCCGGTTCCTTGGAGCAGTTTCCAAAACAGGAATGATATTGATGATGGGCCCCATCATTTTGCCATCTAATCCATTCCACCATCGTTCCATTCACGCTCGAGATTGCGTCCAGCTTCTGGCATTGCCTCGAAGCCTCTGTCTCTTTCATTTCATTTACTGATGCATGTAGGCATCACCTAAGGTTCGCGACTTCTATATTACCTTCAGATGGCGGCGCAGTTGGTACTAGGTTTGTCGAACGTGCTAGAAGGCTGGTTTCTGTATGTCCAGAGAGGATACTGGGAGATACTGTGATAGATGTGATAAAACGGTCACTGGGTATGTCATCTGAGCTATTGATGAGCCGAACACACTGATTTAATTTCTTGTGTTCAGTTTTCTCTGTCCAACTGAGCTTCAATGATACCGTATTGAACCCGACACTTGGTGGATGATCTGTGAGTAGTCTTTTTGATTCTTGTTTAATCCCTGCGACTTCCGCTATCATTAACAGGTGGGGGTAAACTGAAAACCTAGGGAAACCGATCAATTCTGGAATAAGCGGACAAAGGAATTCCCATTGAGGTGAGCACCAAATCTTTAGGACATGCTGCTGTCGATCCCCAAGCCAAGTTGTAAGGTCCCAGTCCCCTGGCACAGTAGGAATTGCTGGAAATTTGGGATTTTGGAATTTACGCAAGGCTCAACAGTGCAGGAATTCTTCAAGTTCCTCATCTGCAAGAATGAAAATGAAGCTGGGAAGGTAATGGAAGAAAGCCATGATGAGTTTACATCTGGTGGCAATGCTGAACCCTTCAGAGGCGGCATTTGGAAGTGTCTGGGCCTTAATTCGGATGGCAAGTCGATGCAGATTATGCACTGTCCTAATACACCAACTCTTTTGTGTGGTGCGTAGTCATCGTTTCATCTTTTGGCTTCCCCTACAAATGTCATAAAACCCTTTGCCAGGAATACGAACAGGACTGGTTGTATTCCAGTTTCCTATTGGTCTTAGAGAATAGCAGATGTTGGAAATACGAAGGACAGGAAGTCGGTGGACGAGGCCAGAGGGTAAGTCTTCTCCTTGTTGCCAATGAGTTTCTCGGCTGACATGTTGTTTGAGAAATAGGACACATTGCCTTATCATGGAGAGAACATGGGTTGATAATCTAGCACCGTATCCTAGGTGTCGGAGCTCTCCTTGTACTGGATAATATTTCAAATATCGACAAAACGTTTGAGCCCAATGACATGTCTCTGGTTTAACATTTATACTAGATTCAAAATATTTTCCGTCGCAATATGTACCAGAATGTCGTTTGGGAGATGCGCGAATGGAGGACGGCTCTATTGTGTGATGATAGCAAGGGGAATTGGCTTTCGTAGTTGCCGGTGAGTTGTTTCCAAAATGGGAATGATATTGATGATGATCACATTGATTGTGAACTTCGTTTCGCCATCGCATCGTTCCCAATGTTGTTTGGCCTGCACTCACTATTGCATGTGATACTAGCTCCTCTCCATGTGTATATGAGTCTCGTCCAGTTCTACTGTCAACGACAATACCGAGCTTGACCATGAACTTCTTTTGAATATTCATGATCTCTCTACTCAAGGGTCTGGTGTACTGGCGTCTTTCCTGACGGTGTCGGTCACTATTGGTCAGGACTTCGGCTTCCATGCTTATCCCTTCAAAATTACATCCTGATGCATCAGTACTACATTGTTTGAGTCCAACGATACTTATATGAATCTCTGATATCAGCAAAGTCGGTGCTAGGACTGTTGAGCACCTGAGTATGCTGCTTTCGGTGTTTCCATAAGGAAGAACAGGAGAGATTGTAGTAGGCGTGATAAAAATGGAGCAGGGTACTTCATTTGAATGGGTACTGAGCAGAATGTTCTGATTTGATTGATCACATTCAGTTTTCTCTGGAAATTTGCGCTTCAAAGATACTGTATTGAGCAAGGCACTCTGTGAATGTTCCATGAGTAGCCATTTTGATGCTTGTTCAGTTACCATGACTTCCACTGTGATAGGATTTGTGCGAGTGTTTATCAGGGATGTAAGGAAAACAAAAAATCTATCCACGGGACCTGTAGTTGCCTGAGGTTTCATGGGTATCACAAGGCCTATTTTGGCTCAGACGGCTCCTGATACTCTTCGATGCTTTGAATGGTGACAAGATTTCTGGGGCTTGGTGAACTGACTTGTGTCAGATAGGACATAAACTTCGATCTGATGCGACCCCTCAGTAGCCAATGTGATAGCTGTTTTAACTTCCCCTCCATGTCTGATGAGATGCAGACTGTATAGCCGACGTTTGGTTCTCCTGGTCTGCTCCATAAAGTTCATCTTCTGCTTGATGGGAACCTTAGGCCATGCAGAGAGCTTCCGAGGTGCCTTTTGGGAGTTATGCAGGATATACGAGCTCGAGTCGAGGACCATCTGCAAGACATTGTGATCAAGGGTATTCACTTCTACCTGGACCCGTGTTGCTTCACTTCTCATGATTATCAATCCCAACAGCCACAGTATGCCTTCTCTCATTCCCATCAGTGTACGCTGACAATTACTATTAGTGGACGTGACCTGGCTGGTAGCATGGAATATTCGCAGTGGTCCTCTCAGCAGTCGGTCGATGCGACGTTTGACTTTACGTGGTAATTGGGGATTCTTGTTCTTTTCTGAAAAGGGTGCACAAGGCATATTTGAAGCAATTTGAAAGGTACAAATCTCGTTATTGGTTGAATAGGGAAGGATTGGGTTGCCGATGCTATTATTCCAGGCTGGAATATCAATGACTTTGTTCTCACAAGTATCCCTCAGGTTTGGATTCTTGTTGCAAGTAGGTATGTCCATCACTTTGAGAGCAGTGTCAAAACCAATGCTGGTATACTCTGAGTGACCGGGGTATACAGGAATTTGTGAATTGCATGGACCACGACAAGATGGAAGTCGGTTTCCATTGTTGCCACCTTGACTTGAGTTAAGATCGCTAGGAGCACATCCTTGGTAAATGCTCTTGTGCGCAGAAGGATTTCTGAAATCTAAGTCTTCAGGAAACTGAGCTCGGTAGGATACTGCAGGCAAACTCTCATATCGACCGCGACCGAAATCTTGAGATTTGCAGACTTTGGAATTCGCACATTGACAAAACTGACATTGTGTTTTAATGGCGTGTGAGTTGCTAGGATGCTGTTCCTCATCTCTCGTCGCAGTATAGTGTACTCCCTCCCAACTCAAGTCAGAGGACGAGGCCTGAAAAGAGGTCTTCGACTTGAAAGGATTGGAATGTGGTACAGGAGGAACCGCATGAAGGTAATGTTCCATTATCATGACACGGGCTCTGTCAGGATTGCACTGAGCTGCCAGGAGTTTTTCATCTAGATATACATGTGTCCGAAGATTATTCCAGTCATGGACATAATCGAGCATATGAAGAAAATGCTCGATGCGAATACGATACTGCAAAGCGTACACCTCAAAATCGTTGGCTGTCAAGCCCTTCATGGTGTTGATGCCCCATGTAGGTACTTTAAAATCTGAATAACCAAATGAATTGAGTGATGAGGAAGCTATTGCACGGCGAGTCATTAACCTGGTGTGAAGTTCCTGATAGATGTTCTGATCCATCTTGTAGACAACATCTTTTGTGAACATGGTGCAGGTGAAAACGGATGTGAGAAGACGATCTAGCATGCATGTTTCTTCCGAAAAGATATTAGTATACTGGTTGTGCATCAGTACATGAGCACTTCGTAGACCATACACAAGTTTCCGGTTTCTACTGAGCCTAAGTATCTGAATAACGTGATCCTTGCGCTCCTGCAAATGTGAATGTTCTGTGAACATGAAAAGGGGAACACAGGTTGGCCATAAGCAAGTGACATTCTGGCTATTAGTTTCGGAAATGTCTGCTGGGTCGACAGGAAACACAAGCGGTGCTGGAGGATCTGGAAAGCCGAGCGAGTCGCTAGGCAAATGCTGAGTTGGGGGAGAAGATTGCGAAGCAGGTAAATGGATCATTGAAATGGATTCAGGCATGATATTGGAATTCAGTGCGAGTAGGCTTGATAAAGTGCTGAAGTGAGTAGGAAGTAATGAATAAAACAATTCCCTCTACAAGGTGGTCCCAATGTGTCCACCAATGTTAAGAATCAGGGTATTTTGGCTAATACACGAGTTACTGAATACTCGAGTAAAACCTAAGTTGAGAGCGAGGATGTCCAAAAGCCGAGTTCCAACCACCAAGAGGGATCCGTAAGGGTGCTAACAAGCACTAGGCGTAGTTAACGAGGGCGTCAGCAAGCGCTAGGCGTAACTGACTGGGTCTCCGAAAAGCGCTAGGCGTAGTCGGAAAGCAATTGATTGGCAAGCGCTTGGCATAACCGATCAGAGATGCTTAGTTCACACAATTAAGTGGACTTCGAAGATGAGTAAAATTAGCTTAAGAGATCCTAATACAACGGTAAAGACAATATTTATATGCTACTAGTAAGGCATTGAGTCATTATAATTCTACAATATTCCGTAGTATTCTAGTATCAGCAAGAAGAACAGAGAAAGTAAGAGAAAATAGTAGAAAGTATCAGTAAGCCGAGGTCAAGACCGAGAAGGCTGAGAGTAGGCATGTGTTGACTCATGTACAGACTGAAAAATACACGAGATCCATAACATAAACTGTGCGAGTGTTCTGGTTCCCTTTTCCCGTGAAAGATGCTTGGAGGACACCATATGGGAAGAGTATTACCAAGGTTCGGTGTAGAAGGGTCAACCGTCGCGATTCTAATGGGAAGCTGGGATGGTCAGTTTTCTCTTTCTCTCTCGTCAGGTGTGAAATTAGAAGCTTATCTTCCCTTGTTCGACAGGTACCTCACTTGCGAATACAGCCCCGCCGGTAATATTGTTGGTAACAACAACCAATACTTCAAAGACAATGTTCAATGTTAATTTAAGTAGAGAAGGCGACTTGATTTTTGTTTTAGCTCGTTGATGTGAAAACCTATAAACTACAGAATTCATCCTTTGCACCTAAAAACTTCAATTCTCAACACAACGCAATCTTGTACAAAGAAATGATCAAGTGCGCCATCTAAATTATCACAGGAGGTCCTTGGCACCAACTGAGTCTCTTTCATCCTAAAACGGAGACGCGCAACGGAACCTGAGAACCCTGGTTAGCTTTGCCCTCCACCGCGGGGACAATCACCAGTCCAGCCGGATATTCCTGCACATTCAGACCCTCCGGTAAACTGAACTCAAAATGCTTCAGAAGGTCGACAATGATGACTTGCATTTCCATGATCCTATCGTTCCAGGTTAGATACCGGCCATAGACTCTGGCTTGAAGGTGACCTACGCGAACTCCCAACTTGAATTTTTCACTTAGAATTCAGTGCTGGAAACGGGAAACAAGTGAAGACCCACCCTATGCATGAACGCGTTCCGGAGCCTTATTTATTAATTGAGCGAGTGAGTCATTAGATTGAGATGTAGGATTCACCAAATGTCATCCTACAGAGACAAATTCAGATTTCGTTTCAATACGAGTACGTCGATTCTTACTCACAAATTGCCATACATCCCGAGCGGAGTGCGAGGCTGAGTTACGTCGCCAATAAATCGGTTTGGATTCCACTGATCTGCGTCAGGGCCCCAGATACTCGGCAGCCTGACAATGTTTAGACCCTCCAATGTCAATCATCAGAAACAGTAACGCGTACCGATTATACGTGTATATTGAACAATAAATTGTTTGTCCTTTAGGGATAGGAATGTCTTTCAAGATCTTCCCATCCTCGGTAATGATCGGTTCGGACAGTGGAAGGGAATCATCTTGAACTGCCCTACGCATAAGGGTGGGTGCGATAGGGTGTAGGCGAAGGTTTTCCTGTCAACGATTGAAATCAGAACCGCATAACAAGCCCGAACTTTGCTCAGCCACGTACTTTGATGGTAGCGTTTAGAAACGGCATCGAATCATACTCGTTCGAGGAAAGTTTGGCGTTCTGCAAGCGAGCTTGCGAAATCTCTTCACGTATCTTGTTTTGATCTTCGGGATGTGCAGCAAGCTCGTATAAAAGCCACCCTAGGGTAGTGGCTGTTGTCTCGTGTCCCGCAACGACAAATGTGCTACAGCGGGAAAGATGTCAATAAAATTTAGACCCGCAAAGATAACACTTGCGCAAGTTGTGCCTCGACTTCATTGTCTCTCATCTGACCCGCGCCACGCGCTTTTGCTAAAAAGATAGCTCAGATACTAGAACTGTAAATGATGGTTTGGTGACGACTAACCTAGGACACCAAGGAGATCCTTATTCCCTGGTTCATCGTTTCCCGTTCTTTGGCTGAAAACTTCCCGAGCTGCTTTTTTCGCCATGCCGCCTACTTTTGAAAGATGTCATGTCTGACGGGTGGAAACGAGCTTCAGGAATTTTAGCAGAGTATCAGGAAGGTGCCTAATCAGAGACGTAAGCATGAGCTCCCGCGACGAAGGATTTGATTGTGAGTCAATGCTGGACAGATAGGAATCAGTAATTCGGATGAGCGTTTCCCCGAATAAGACGATCTTACAAAACGTGTCTCAAGGCCTCCCTTAACTCGTTCTCCTTGCCATCGAGGGAGCAAAAATCGTACTGAAATGCAGCTACAAAGCACATAATTTTGAGATCCTATCAGAAGAGAAGCATGGCTCACCCTGACCGATTATATCCATCGCAACCTTCCCGGTCCAGTCCAAGACATTGAACACGGTGGCTCCGGCATCTAGAGAATCCCGGATCATGCAAACGAGCTAATATACACTCCTTGAATATCTCATCTGCATGCAGGTGTACAAATCGTACCTTATCACTGCTGTCTTGGAAACGCAGCTGCAATTTCTGGAGCTGTGAGTGAGAGAAAGCCGAATTGATGACTTTCCGTTGGCGACGGTGAATTTCTCCTGTTCATAAAGTTTAATGTAAAAGCAGAAGCTACGTGGGATAGACGTACCCTCGGCTGTGACTAGGCCTTGTCCCAGGAGGAGGTCTACCAAAAATGTGGAATCCTTTGTTTTAAGGAAGCGGTTGCCAGACGAGGAACTTGATATGATATATCCGATAGTTGTCGGATCCGATACAACAAGCATATCTTGCTGGACAAGTAATGTATATGAGTGACGAAGCAACAGCAGAATGAGGCATCACTAACAGCAAAGCAGCCACGGATACGGTAAACATTGCCATAATATCGAGCCCATTGCATCTCCAGCTCTCCGAAATTAGATCGATTGCGAAGGACGCGTTCATGACCTGTTCAAATTGTCAAGTTTGATATGGAAATGTGTGAGAGAGAATCTCACCAAGCAAAATAGAGGGAGATGGTGGTCCTCGCACATGCTTTACTGAGGTTCGTTTGAGCCAAGAAATGGAGAAGAAAGTCACGAGCAGGGCAATGAGACAGATAATTCCAGCGTTTGTATTAATATGAATCATCCCTGCGATACAATCGAGTTGCTATAAAAAAGTCAAGAGGTCTTAAATACTGCCTTCAGTATCGTTGTCATCAAGCGCGCATGCATGTAGACGGATCTTCTTGCCCGGAACTTGTTCCTTACCGCGAGCATACTCGCTGAATTGTGAACACCGAACTTTCGTAGATCATCCTTCGCATACGGTGTCTTTGAATACTTTGCCAGTCCAGGTCCTACCCATGCTCCGGGTTCCGAGCAAGCGTACTTCATTGGCCCACATATGGTACTTCTCACACTTCCCGAGGCCTACTAGACGGCACAGAGTTAAGTGAGGTCCGGCCGGAGTCAAAATTGACGTTTGAAAATACCGGGTCCAAATATGAGTTGATTCTGCAGAATCTGCCAACTGCAGCACGGTCACAGGATGTGATGCACGTGCGACCCATGAAATGGTGCATCCTTTTTCGTCTATACACCGCCTTATTAGGGGGAGGAAAAACAAAGGAAAAGTAAGAAAACTAGCCGACCATTTTCCCACGGCCCGGTAAAATCGCGCGCATGTGACCTTGACACGCCTACATAAGTAGTACTTATTACCCGAACTTGAACTTGTACTTCACATGCTTTCTTAAAGTAACATCACTTCGTTGGAGTTAATTGTTAGTATGTGAATTCAGTAGCTCCTGTTGAGCCGAGATTACGACTGCAACACACCCCGAGTCCCGTAACAAATGCCAGCATCAGTAATGAACCCAATGAAAGGGATGATAACACTAGAAGTCTCACATACCCTCAAGATCGTACGATAACCAAGTGCGACGCTGAATGCGACATTGATATATCGACAGTGGCGCTGCCAGGGACATGCGAGCACTTCAGTGCGACCCGGATATGTTAAGGGAGATAGCCGTTCGACTACGGGTGCCGAGTTCATGCGAGGAATATGTTAGATGAGATACGTGGAACACGACATCGATAAACGGGTGTTCCACCAGGGCCTTGGGATATTGGTCCACGTATGTCAAGCAAGAATGATTTCTGTGGAGGACCTAGTTCATACTTACAAGCCTAGGCAGATTCAAAAACGGGATGTAAAATTTATGAATTTATGCCTTTTCACATCGGTATAGGGTATTTATGTCTGATGTCAGTGATGGAGACACGGTCCGAGCTATCAATAGCCGGGTTCCACGCTTGTAAACGATCCAGCAGAGTGAAAGTGGGTGAGAAAGAAACGTACGGGGACGGTGGTTACGTGGATAGCACCGGCCAAAGGGAAGTTGAAGCAGGTTTCCGTACATCGGTGTACAGAAGTGCCGAGTTTCCATCATCTCGAAACGCAGATGCACAACGTAGCCCGAGCGGCCTCGCTAAGTTTAGCCTCTACAGCTAGTCCGGCAAAACAATTCTCGAAGAACGAGGCCCTTCAGACTTAGCGTCGTCACGGTTACCCAATCACTACTCTGTCCATTTTCTATAAAACACCATGTCTTAGGTATCTTCTGCCGTTGAGAATCCTATATCTACCCAGCCTCTCATCTCCTTCCCGTATCGTATGGCCACCCACAACAAACTATCATACAATCAATGTCAGTTAGAAGGCAGGCAAATCGAAGTTTCTTTGGCTCACACAAACGCGAGCCACCCGATCAATGATATGACGCCGTCGGCGATGGCTACACCGTAGAGCTTGATCAACGGCAACACGAAGGCAACAGCTACAGAAAGTATCATTGCCCGGGAGCACCTGAAAACTAAAGTCAGCTCGTGGATGCATGCTAGTTAGAAATATACAATGAAGCAGCCATGACTTCGGCACTGCGGGAATGCATGATATCCACCATGTATGCCGAAAGAGGCGTTAGGACTGTATTCGCCCCAACACCGTTGATGAAGAAACATATAAGGTTCAGAACGAGACCGAGCTCGCCGTCGATGTATTGTGTGATAAGCCCCGAAAGGAGGACAGGGAGCGGGACGAGGATGAGCGCACCGACGAGGGCAGCCTTCAGTCGCTCTTCTGGACGCCACGAATCGATGCCGTATTTCTTACGAGAAGCGATGACTACGCGGTCGGAGAGGCGACCTGCCAATGGCGCGCCGACTAGAAGGTGAAAACTTCAGATGGAAGAAAAAACGGATGGGAAGGAAAGGAAACGTCACTTATGTTACCTATTCCTCCAGGCAGAATGCAGGCTCCTATAATGAACTCGTTGGTGATGTTGTATTTGGCACCCTATGAGATATGAGTGTCGAACGCGTTTAGAAAGTCAAGCACGCGTACAATAGTATACGCGATAGGTACGAACAACGCTGACAAACTGTGAGGATGAAATCCCAGAAAGAGAGAAATCTCCAAAGCCCACCATAATATGCTATCGAGATTGCTGCGCCAACAAATGTCTAAATGATATAAGTACTCGAGTACAAGATTGCAAAGGACTCTCGTACCATTAGCATCAGAAGAGGACTACGTAGAAGAGCCAGGGGTGCGAGAGGATTCAGCCAAACCCATGTCCATCGTTTTGGGGTGCTTTCTACGTCTTCGTGCATCTTATCGATCCCCCGAGTTCCTGGGTGGCTGGTTTCTGGAAGGAAAAACAACATCAAGACGAAAGCGAGAAACCCAGCGAGAGCTAGAGTAGCTTGTGTCCACCGCCACGACGCGTAGTGGGCTCCCCATCCTGAATTAAATGAAAAGATGAAATAATTGGTCGACATTATGATAACATCCGTACCTCCTGCTAGAGGTGCGAGTGCTGGGCCAAGCAAAGTCGCCTGAGAAATTCATTAGAAGATCCATCAGGGTCAGAAGAAGCGATATGTGGCACCCCGAAGAATATCCCCATAGCTGATCCACGTTCCGTTACTTTGTAGATATCGCCAATGATCGCCGCTCCCATAGACATTCCGCCAGAGGTCCCAAACGCTTGAAGAAACCGCCAGACCATCATCTCAGGGACATTATGTGACAGGGCGACGCCAATGGAACCGAGAGTGAGAAAAGGAATGCTGGCAAGATATATTAGTCGTCGTCCATCTACAACGTTTCTTAGAGCCTGTATTTTTCGGAAGCACAGCACTTACAGAAACCACTGTACGTTGCACAAGTCATACCACCCAGTGAAGCAGCAAACATTGATAGACTAACAGCCAAGCTACGACATCGTTAGACGACAAGATAACATTCTAAAGAAGCATTGGTACCTGATTGTTGACCCCGTCGAGTTCAAATCATGTGCGATTTGAGGTATTGCGGGTATAAAAGTTCCTGACGCGAACACTAGCCACGAAACAGTCAGTCCAGCTGGGAATTGCACCATTTGAACTCAACTGGGAACCATAGCGCTCCATGATACGAGAGCCACGATTGTCCTCTTCCTCGCAGGAGAAAATCGGTTATAGATTTCTTCATGCCGAGATACCTCGTCAAGGAGCGATGTTGACTCAGAAACCATTCGAAGAAAAGCGGCCCTGCGACAAGAAAGAAAGAAACTTGAAGGACTGAGAGATAATGCCTAGATGATAAAGTTTTCCTGGTTGATGTCTCTCACAACGGTAAGTACCCTCCACCGTAGTCAGTATTTCCCGTGACGGTCAGCCTTTACCGTGCGAAAGGCCTAGTCGACCGTTGGAGAAGATTGGAGATGAGGGCGTCAATGCCACGGGCTCGGTGATCGGGCCACGTGGTCCGATTTCTACCCCAGGCTTTGCCACCTATCACCGCGTGGCATTCTCTTCTGATATCGTCCGACCGACGTTCGAACTTAGCTGGGTCTTTCTATCAGTGCATGTGCTCTCTGCATGTTTTTGGGCTTATTTTTTTTAGTGATCCCTCTGCCCTCTGTGACCTGGCAAGTCATCCGGAATGTATTTCCTTCCTTCAATGCATAAATAATTTCGTACTATGTCGTTTACTTCTAGTTTCCTTTATCTATTGCTGACGATTTTCCCAGTACATTCTATCAATTCAAAAATAGCAAAGGTTGATTAAGACATCCCTTCACAAGTGATCCTGTATTCCACTCCACCTACAAACCTGCCGCAGCTGGCTCACGGGTCTGATAAAATCGTTTTCGAAACCCCTACAATGGCAATGAATGATCAAAGAATTTTTGTCTATTTTGACTATCCGGCGCTTCAAATATCCCGAGATCAAAGTGGATATATCATGTGCTTGACAATACACATCGAAGGAAACTTTCCGTAGCTTGTGATCTCTCCCTTACTGCATCCTATCGCAATGATTCTGAACACATGTCTCCACAAGTATGTAAGACTGACACTCTCGGAGTAAGTGGCGTTGATAATACTTCTAGGCTCTGTGGACTCCCACTTCGTGAACATGTTGTCGCTTTCCCACTATCTCGTCGTCTTGCTGAGTCTCTTAATCTTTTTAACGGTATTTCCACTCCGTCGTCGACGAAGGCTTGTGGCAAGGCTGCGAGGACCCCCGCGGCCTTCGCTTTTGCTTGGTTCGTTTGTTGCTCGTATCTACACCTTCAACTCTGACTGGTTGAGCACATTGCAGGTCATGAATGGCAGCTGCGTAATCAAGTTGAGAAACCAGGGGATCTTGAAATGCAATGGTTGCGCCAGTACGGTGGCGCATATCGTATCGGTGGATGCTTTGGCGTAAACGCACTTGTGAATTATGGTTCCTGGAAGAGCACTGACCATCTTTTAACTTTTAAGCAAGATGTGTTGATACTGTCCGACCCGAAGGCCTTGCAGTACATCTTCCATACCTCGGGATATCGATTCCCCAAAACTGCCGACTCTGACCTAGCAGCGAGAAGCTTGTTTGGGCAAGGGATGGTCACTGTCGCAGGTAAGTGGTTCTCGTCACCTCAATGCCCAATTAAATTTGGCCTTATCATCTAGGGAAAATCCACCAGTGTCAACGAAAAGTCTTAAATCCGGCGTTCTCGGCTGCACAGCTTCATCGATATCTTATCCTCTTTCAAAGTATGGCTCGAAAGGCAAGCTAGACGACCTCCTCTAGTAAACATAAATTGACCATACATATCAGCTCACTGATAGACTCAAAAGTGATATCAAAATCAATGGAAATGATGAAAAAGTAGTTGACGTTCTTGAATGGATAAAAAGAATCGCCCTGGACATCATTGGTATAAGTGAGTGTGCAGTTTCTTTACTGCCTAGTATTTCTTAGAGAGCAGGGGGTAGCCTCTTTTCGGTATCATTTCAACGCCTTGGACGACGGCGAACAACAAGCAGAACTAAAAGATACATTACACAACCTAATGTATGTACGACCATTTTCGTGACCTACTTCTGACAAATTTCCATAGCATCGAGTCTCAAACGTCACCATCCAGCATCGAACTTCTGTACCCTGCTCTATGGCGTATTCTTCCTGAATTTGCCTCAGATATGCTCGAAGGTATCCCGCTACGAGTCACCCGCCGTTTCCATCGCTTCAGAGAATCTTCTCAGCGAGTAGCTCGTGGTATATTTCAGAAGCAGCTGAAAGTTGCTGCCCAGGATGAAGAGAAAGACATCGTGAATCTCCTCGGTAAATGGTGCCTTTTGTCACTCTCGAAAAGGGTCTAATACATCGCAATCAAGCACTATCGTACTTAAATCAAGATGCCAAGAAACGAATGAGTGACGATGAGATCTATTCTCAGTTGGCGTAAGTCACGAGCCTAAGATGTGTTTCTTGGCTGTTGACCTGTACTTTGACAGGACTTTTATTTTTGCCGGGCACGACACGACATCAAACACGACATCATGGCTTCTGTACGAACTCAGCCGTCATCCTGATGTTCAGCGTCGTATTCATCACGAGATCAGTGAGATGCGGGAGCGCGATCCTTCGTCGAGCGATTATGATTCGATGCCTATCTTGAATGCTGCAATCAAAGTCAGTGACCTCAACGCGTTAAAGTGTCGAGACTCAACGGTACTTATCATGCTCTAGGAAACACTTAGATTTCACCCTTTTATTGCAACGCTGAATCGGATTTCCAGTAGAGAAGACGTCCTCCCTCTCTCCGAACCAGTGACTGCGTCAGACGGGAGCATCATATCAGAGATTCCGATACCTAAAGGCCAAGTTGTCGTTGCGTCGATATACATCTACAACAGGTATAGACTGCAACTTCTCATAGTGATCTTTTGGTTTACTTGCCTTGGGGCAGGCTACCGAGTGTCTGGGGAGAAGACGCCGACAAATGGAACCCGGATAGATTTCTTCAACCTCAGCGGCATAATCAGACTCCCCTAGGTGTTTATGCCAATCTGTGAGGCTTTTTCTATTTAACAGTCGATTCTTCACTTGCTAAGTATCTCGCAGGATGTCATTTAGTGAGTAGTTCTTATCTCTCCAAGGTCTTGAAGCTGGAGCTTGTCACCCTAGGTGCTGGTATTCGTTCATGTATTGGGTACGTTTCGTCCTCCACTTGAAGAAAAATATCTCGTTTATCGGTATCTGGCATAGGTGGAAGTTTGCGTGAGTGCCGCTCTTCGCAAATGCGATTCAGTACTTATTCAAGACGGGTACGGATACAGTGTCTTGGAAATGCAAGTAATCGTGACAGAGCTTCTAAGCTCGTTCAAGTTCAGTCTTCCCGAAGAGGGCTTTGAAGTGATGCATGCTTTCGGGGCGCAGGCCATTTCACCGGTCGTAAAAGGGAAGACTAAAGAAGGAGAGCAAGTACCGCTTCGCGTTACAGTTTGTAAATTGTAGCAAATGAGTAGCCTTTAGAAATGACAATGTAATCTTACGTTAAAGAGCTTTATCTGTGCGGTACTACTTATCTATAGCATAGCGGGGCCTAGAACCTCACCGTAGTTGTGTATTGAGAGATAATCTGAGATGTTAGAGTTTAACCTGTATGCGGTCGCAATAGGGAGCACCGGGATTCTGTGCTGCCGGTTAGGCCACGTGGTCCCATTTTTACCGAGGATTTGCCGTCTATCACCGTGAGTTGCCTCAAATTCGCCCTCCGTTACCGTGATGTGACGACCTGAAAAGGAAGTCACGCAATGAGCTGGTTCGGCTGAGGCGCTATCCACGTGGATTCGGTCCTCCACGCGTGCAAGCCACTCATTGTTCAAAATTTTGACTTAGTAGGAATTATAACAATGCTGAATTTAGGATGAATTTTTACCAATTTACAGAAGATTTAAATCATATACAACAGGACTTGTAGTAAAAAGTAAGAGTATTTATTCAACCTAGCTAAGATATACTATCTATAAGCAAAGGGGCATCACCCCTGTTGAACAAGATCATCCCCTGGTTGACGGTGTGATGGAGGTACGGGAGGCGGCGGCGTGTAAACGTTGCAGAGCGCATGTTGGCGCGCTGGACTGGGACTGGCCCGACTTGATTGGCTTCGTGAATCGTGATCCTGAGGAGGAAGTCGGCGGTCCTGGAAGGGGCTGGCTGGGGCTGGCGTGCGCAGTGACGGAGCAGAATCGCAGGATGGTGGAAAGTGGCAGACATGGTCAAGACGAGCTGACTCGTGGCACGCGTAGGCTCAAGTGCCATTATCCTCTTTTGGGATTCACGTGGTGGCTGTACGAAGGGCGAATTTTCAAAAACTATCACCGTGCGACTTATTCGCCATCAATAATGCGTTTGCTTTCCCTTCCAGACCTTTACTTGGATTCAGGAATAGCTATCTCTGGAACTCGGGCGTGATAGTAGCGGGCATGAGATCAAAATGTCAGGGTTGAGTCAAATGGTCGTTTGAAATCTGAGCTGCACTCAGCTGTGGTCTGGCAAATCATTCGGGATGTATTTCCTTCCTCCAATGCATAAATAACCCCGTACTGTGTCCTTTACTTTCATTTTCCTTTATCTATCTTTAATGCTGACGCTTTGCCCAGTTAATCCGATCATTTCGAAAACGCTAAGGTTTGATGAAGACACCCTGGCAAACGATCCTGTATTCCTCCGACCGTCCTGCAACTACAAACCTGCCGGAGCCATCGCAAATAACTGTGGTCGCATATTCAAGGACTCCTCGCGGGTCTGAGGAGCCAAAACGAGACTCGGATCGTCTTTGCTATTCCTACAACGACAACGAATAATCAAAAATTTCTATCTATTCTGACCATCTGACGTTTCAAATATCCAGAGATACGGAATCGGCATATCATGTGCTTGGCAGGAAACGCCCCAGGAAACCCAAAGCTTCTGTAGCCTTGTGAGTACCGCTTTCCAGAAGTGACGCGTCAGAACCTCTCAGACCTGCTCTTCTTCCAAGATGGCCTGGGAATGTCGAGCTATCGATGGAACACCGGGAAAGGATGTTTCAATGCATCGAACCCCGCCAGCACTTCGCAGACCTTCCACGTTACTCGGGGGGTACAAGTGTCCGCGGACGTGCAGAGCTTGTATTGCTTGACGGAGCAGCGAAGTAGGGTCCGTTGGGCCCGACTATATCCGCGGAATAATACACCTGCGCCATTAACATCGGGTGGTACGAGTTATGATAATCAGTTTGTTACTATGTAAGGTCTTATAATGGTTGAGTATGCTCTCGAAGGATGCTGATGTTACTATTAGGTACCGGAGCAGCATATGAGGCTTTCCTGGGTGAAGTGACTTCGCATTTCATTAAAAAGGGCGTAAAGATCAATTCTATCTCTCCGATGAATGAGCCTGATAACAGGTTTGGACCGTCTACGTGTGTTCAAGTAGGAATGAAGGTTTGCCGTACCTGCATCCGGGTACGGTGGACATCCCCTGGAACTGGATTGAAGCAAATCAACATTAAAATCTAGACTATCGATTTTTCCTTTGCTCCTGTTTGTATAAACAGTGCTCATCGCGCCGGTAAGAATGAAGCGTTCGAACGATAATGAAGTAGCATTGTGACCATTAACAACAGGAAAACCGCCCGAACATCTGATAGCTCCGGTTGGCATGACCCGTTGTAGTCGTGGGTATCCACTGTCTTGATATGTGAAAGGAAATGAACATTAAGTGGTAGCGGTAGCGGTGAGTCTCTGCAGGGCAAAACATTTCATAGACTATTGAACGTACAAAATGGTACTTTTTTCACATGAAGTATCTCGCAGTCGATAGCTAATTTTGAAGTACAGCAGAATCAAGAGGGCAGGAGGAGCCGGAGTTCTCAAACTTATGGCGTTTTCCATTCTTTGGAATGCTCGTTTACAGATCTTGTTGGTCAAAACAGTACCATGTCATTGGCACCATTCGCTTTCCCATGTACGGGTTCAAGTACCTATCTTCCTGTTCCGCGATGCTCTCGGACGGCTCTGTGCTATACCCGTCCTTCCTGATCGGAATGTACGCCTCTCGTCGGGGATTTTTACATATCTGTTTTCCATGTGAAGTCTAAGAAGCGAATGGACATTCCTACGGCGGATAACGTCAGCCTACCGGTGATTTATTCTGCGAATATGTCAACGGCCTGCTTACAGGAAAGTTGGTTTTCTGTTAGCAAACCGATATAAAGCTGGTCTTGCAGTATCACTGCTCTTCACCCTTCCAGGACTCATCCCCAGCACCGTCTCAAAGTTCCACAGCTATCAACTCTCCAGTTATTCGTAAAGTGAGTTAATCATCTGGCCTGCTTGTCTCCTCACTAGTCAAAAACCTTTCTTACTCTTCCCATTTATAAGGTCATAATGAGCCGCGATCTATTTGTGCCCTCCGTCATCCCCTGGTTCCGCGACAGGGCGGACGAAGTCATGGATCACATTCACAGATTGGCCATCCCGAATGATACCAACGCGCCGTCCGACATGTTCCGCCCTGCCCAGGTGCAGAATGCCACCACTCAGCGGAACGTCCCCACCGCTGCCGAGCGGCTCATCCGCTGGGACACTCTGCACCCCAATTGACGCGTTTTGGAATGGCTTCCAGCCATGGGTGTCGCCATCGAACGGCAACTTTCCCGATGAAGCATTCACCTCCGTCAGTATGTCGTGACGAACGTCCGCTCAATCTTTGTTGGCACGGCGCGGTACTACCGCAACAACCGCAACGCGCTCGTCCGCTGGCAGCCCACGAGTGACGACAGCCACCCGGCACCGGTTCGAGTATGAGATATTCGCTTATGGTGGTATCGACGTCAACCATGTCCTGGGTGACGGTCATCAGTATGCGAACCAACACGAGATTGCGTTCCCAGGAGGCATCCGTCGTGAGTTCATCCGGACCGCACGAGAGTACAGTGGGACACAGCTCGTTCGCATCTGGGACAACCCGCGCTTCGACAATGAGCTGAACCCGCGAGGCCATATCCCGCCACTTGAGGCCCTGCCGCCACCAATTCGTGGCATCCCTGTCCCGTCATCTTCTTCACTGAGCACGACGGAGCGGCGGACCCCGATGGTGGCGCAGGACAAGATGAGCTGCGCCGCCGCCGTGCCGCCGGTAGTGGCGACGATCTCATGCGTGTGGCTGGAGACGGCCGACGTAGACGACACGCTCAGCATCAAGCCCATCCCACGGCTAAGCAGTGCAGCAGTCCTGCATCCTCTTCCTCCCTGGACAGGCCTACTTCTTCTGTGGGAACCACTATGTTTATCATCAGGTCGCGCCCGGCACGACGGACGACACGATCGTGTCAGGGCCACAATCTGCTAGTTGGTCAATGGCCGTCGTTCGTCAAAGGCCGGCTTCGGGAATATTGATGCCGTGCTCCCCGGACCCGCGTCCCGAGTTCAAACAGATGATGTATTTCTTCTGTATGGACAAGTACGTGCGCATCAACATCATGCCTGGTACGTGATCTTTGGATCCCACCGAAGGATATGCTGATGTTGTCTCGCTGTAGGGACCACCAC